>NW_026693749.1:0-101638 GCF_021218885.2 Marmota monax | reverse complement strand
AACCGCCCAATTTAGTTTTTCCAGTATGGTCTTGAAAACTGAAGAAGTAGCTTACATAATCTAATGTCAAGTGTGTTCAAAATCATGTATGTTAAAATAAAAATGTAAAAGATGTTGTTTTAGTTATATAACATCAGCATATTTATATCACTAATTGGCTATTATTTCTCATTACGAGATTTAAAGATTAATATTTAATAAGATATATGTAAAAGAATAAAACAGATTGCCATTCCCTTGATGTACTTAATAAACAGGCAATTATTTGTGAAAGATGAGCCCATATTCAAGAACATGTATGAATCCATGTGTGTATAAATATGTTTATGTAAGATTTGAACTTGTCACAACACTATAGAATTTATTATAAAGTCAAATTGATGATTTTTATTTTATATGGATAATGCATAATCTTACACATCCTCTTGGGAATTTTTTTTTCACATACAATTTATATGCAATGTTTTAACAAAAACTTAAAACAGTTTCATAACAAGGTATAACCAGGTTATATATTGTATAGGAATCCATTAAAGAAACAGCTGCCACTGGAAAAACAAATATGAGATTTCTGGAAATTACTACTATTATTAAAGTAATAAATACCAGATTGGAAGAGACAGAGAATGTACAGGATTATTTTCTTTAGCCAGAAGGAAGACTTTTCCCCTGAGATTTTGTTTGCCAGGAAGAATACTGGGTGGGAAAATATCAGCAGCTGGCATGATAATGAGTCCACTTCACTGCAAATGAGCTCATTATTATTCCATTCCTGCAGTCTTGAGTTCACAGTTGTAAGTCATTTATACATAAATAAAAAATAGGTATTATAGATAAGATCTGGCAACCTGTAAGAGCAACATTTACAAACATAAGGGGCAATGTAGGAAACAATGCCAATAAAGCTAGATGATAGAGGGAAAACACAGAATATAAGTGTTCCAAAGACATCCTTGCTTAGAACAAAACAAAAAAAATCAAAAACAAAACAAAATCTGTATAAATGCTCATGTTTCATAATTGGGAATTAGCTTTGGTTTATCATCACATCACCTACAGGTAAAAAGTAGTATAAGTTTTTTTTTTTTCTCTTTGACATAAAGTGATTTCTGAGGAATTATTATTAGTTATATAAAAGTCATATTAAAATAAATAATAAAATAATAAAAATAATTAAAAAATATTTCCACTTACACGTAATTAACAACTATATTTGGAAATAACAGTTTTCCATTTCATAAAGATTCTTGATTATAGTATATTATGGACTAAAATCTAGAAATACAGAGGAGAAAATAATTGAGTCAAAAAATACTGGGGTTTGACAATTTATAAAACCTTTATATATGCAAAATACAACAACATTTAGGAAATGGAAATTTATACTATTTAAACAAAAGTGAAATACATCTCAAGTGATTTTGATAGAAGACATAAAAAAGAAATCTTCTAGACTATAGGCAGATTATGACTTCTCTTCTGGATATTATCAAATATATAATGTATGTAAAAGATAACAGTGTAAATATTTTAATGTAAATTAGTTTCAAGTCAATAAAAATATAATAAATATAATTAAGGTTTATTATAACAAATTGCTAATATGTTTATCTATTTAACATATTTTTTCAAGTAGAAAAACAAGTTATGCTGCACTATAGTCAATTGGAAAATATTAAATGTAATAGTAAAATAAACACAATTTTTAGAGGGCATTATAACTACATTAAATGCATGTAATCACCTAGAAACTTAAAAAATTTCAGAACAATATGGTCATCTTAAAAAATAATGGTACAAAAGCTGACATGCAGCAGTTTTTAAACTGGAGACCTAGAAGAAAAATATTAGAGTTTCAGTGAAAGAAAGAAAAAAGCAACTTTAGTAGCTTGTGATATGTCTTTTTTTTTTTTCTTATCAGGTTGAGAGATTAAAGTTCTGTCTGGTGAATGTTTTGGTAAAATGGTAATCTCTTTAAACTTTTTTAAAAATAAATGAAAGTGCTGGAGATTAAGTTAAGTGGTAGAGCACTTGCCTCTTGTGCATGTTGCCCTGGGTTTGGTCCTAAGCACCAAAAAAAAAAAAAGAAGAAGAAGAAAGAAAGAAAGAGAAAAAATGAAAAATGAAGTAAAGCTTATATTTTGTGTCTATATATAACAAAACTACAGTTATCTAATTATAGGAAAGATAAATTAATATAAAAGATATGATCAAAACGCAGTTATATTTCTTATATTGAAGTAAAATATTATGTGAAAATAGTTTGGTCCCTTTTGCTGCATTTTAAATTTCAAGTCATTTGAGCATATTCAAAGCACACTAGGAGACAGGAACTAAGAAAACTACTATAAAATTAATCCCATGAGGTTCACATACTTCGAGGCCTGTTCCAGCAACCCCAAGGGAGGAAATTGGAGAATGAAAATTTTTTATAAGAGAAAGATATAGACATTGTGAAGAATTCAGGAAATATAGTGAAAATAACAAGCAGCTAGAGACATATTTATAAAAAAAATTCTTGAAACAATAAGCAAAGATTAACCAGTAATTGTCAATAGTGCCCAATACTTGAATAAAACAAAGATAGTGGTTACTTAGCATACATGAAATGGCTAAGAAGACAAGGCAGGTTTTTTGAAAATATAAATTATTTTATCAATAAACCTATAAATAATAAATTGCAAGTAATAAATATAAATCTTGGTATGGAATTCTTAAGTTATTATAAGTAAAAATATATTTTTCCAAATGGGGTGGAGAAAATATTTTAATCTCACAGGCTAAAAGAGAAAAGGCAACACCATTAACTGTTTGCTCTTGATAAGTTGTGTCATTTTGAGGAATTACTAGGTGCTTCCACAGTTGACACCAACATCCTATGATCATGTTTGTCAATTGTACACTTTGGATGTTGTCACCACCTCCGAATCATATTGTATCTAGTTTAAAAGTAACAACATCATTTCATCTAGACTCCAATAACAACAAAAGGATCAGTGGAAAATGGCTAAAACCTCCTCATGGTGTTTTCTGAATAATTAAATCAAGAGACATGTATTTCAATTTATTTAATCTATGTACACTTGAAAATTCATGGTCCCCTTTCCAAGGACTCTAATAAGGAAAAGTCTGATTATTCTCTTCTGTTATTTCACTTCATTGTTTTTCTTCGGAATATGGTTGAACAATAACTGCACAGAATTTTATTCTGTTAGTAAAGCTTAGCAAGTCCATTAGAGAGAGACTAAAAGGCACTTGCCTCATCCAAAAATTCTGCACACTGTCTGCCCAGAGACCCCCCCAGGATTGGCATATCTCTGCATTGTGCTACATTCTGCACTGTGTCTCCCTGGGTGCATTTTATTCTCTATTGATGAGTCTTTGCCATGCTGCAGTTGCTCAGACAATCCTGATATGAAATAAAACTTTTAGAGTGTGTCTGAATAGAAAAGATATTCTTTTTTACAAAGAAGCCACAAATATCTTGATGCATTATTTATTAACTGAACATTTACCTACCTGGGTGGACAGCCTGGGTTTTTATGGTTCATTTGTTTTCCACTATCATGTAAATTGCAATACTTCTCTAAAACAGAAATATTTTCCTTTCTAAATAATTTTATAAGGTATATATTGTAAATTTTTGAGCTATGTAATATCTATCCTGTGATAACTTATACGACATGACTTTGTATAAACTGTGGTATCATTTGAAATTAGGAAACATGAAACTCTTTGCAAACATTTAGATTCATTTTATATCTCCAAACACACCATATGTTACTCAAACACTTGGAATCTCCCCACAGATTTGTTTGCTGCCATGAGTGCTTTCCATCTGAATATCATTCTTCTACTTAGAAAAGCAAAAAAGAAAAAGAAAATAAAATGAAGGAAAACCTTTTTAATAACTAGGAAGAAGGTAAAGGTCACAATTTGTACCTGTAGAGTTATCATATCTGTCAACAAAAACATACTGAGCAAGTGTGTGAGCAAGCCTGGAATGGAAATTCTCAAGGGTGCAAAATGTTGCTTCCTCCAAATGTTTTTTGGACTCAAAAGATTAAATAGTTAGCCAACTTTTTCTAGATTGTAAGGGAATCACATGTGATTCATACAATTGTTTCTTCTCGAAATACATCAAATATTTAGAAAAACAACACAGAAACTCCACACACTGTTATTTGTTTTTGTCTTTTATGCATAAACGAGTTTAATGATCCTCATCCTTCTGTGTGTTTGTGTTCTTCCTATCTTTTATGAATACAATATCCAGATTCTACTTGGTCATTAGCTTTAAAATATCTACACTTTCAAGACAACCATCATCTGCCACTTTAACTGTAAAACATCAGAGTTTGGTGTGATCCTCCAAACTACAGAGTTAATGTCTTCCTGAAAAATTTTAAAATTACATAGAAATAGTCTCACATGTGCTCAGGTCCATATGCATGAGATGGTCCATATACATCATCTATAGCCTTTTCTTAGATATGCATTTTTAAAAGGACAGTAGAAGGAATCACCAGACTGTTGGCACCCATGGACACTTACCCACGCACTCTCCAGCTACATCTGTCACTCCCTGACGTCTGGACTATTGCAGTGCACAAGTAAGGAACGTGGAAGCATTCACTAGGAATTCTGCATTTTCAAATTTAGAGGTATAGGGAATGAGAAATGTTGATGGTCTGTGCCTCCTAAGATACTGCGTCCTTCCATGAGGAGCTGAGTAAGGAAGGAGCTCTATAGTATAAACTTTTGCAGAGGAGAGCTTAGTTCAAGCTGAACTGTGGCAAAATTCTAGAACTAGGCAGTATTCCATACCAAAGATGGTTTTGAATGCCCAACTCTAGCATGTGTACAGATTATACTGTGCAGTCAGAGAAGAGGAAGTGACATTCAGAAACATCTTGATTGGCTACAGTTGTTATTTGCCTTCTATGGACAAGGTCTAATCAGTTTGTATGGTGTGTTTGGCTGAAGCTTGACCGATCTGATTGGATGAGACTTAAGTGTTTAATTATTAGGGTACACTCTTAATTTATGTTACAACTTATTAACATATCAAACTAGGGTTCAATGCACAGTGTGCAAAAGCTGTTTTAGAGCAAATTCATCACTCAAGTTTGGAGGTTGTATTATAGAATCACATTTATTTTGGTTCTATACCAATCATGCCCTAGTTTACAGGGAAGTGTAGGTTCAAAATTCCTTATACATCTGTGCTCTGCAGGCTAAATTCTTTGGTTTTGATTGTAAGCATGTCAAATTCCTCATAGTTTTGACTATACTTCCAAGTATTTAGGTGAAGACCCAGTGACTGAAAATTTTTATTCAGAATTTTATACCTAGATGTTGGTGGAAAAAATACCCATAATTAGTTTCAGAAGGAGATTTTGCATGTTATGTTGCAAATATGTGTATTGTTGTTAAACTTAGCATTTATTTTAAAAAAGATGAATGAACTTTTGCACATTTGGGAAGCCATATGATAGTCCCCCCCATACTTGCTTTGTCTCATTATTAATGGTAGAATCTAAAGTAATGGCAGCATGTACTGTATATAATATTAAACAAAGGTCTAGGTCTTAACAACAAATACAGGTAGGAATTTATGTGCTGACAGATGTGAAGATTTTATCTGCCTAGGTAGCTATCTGGGGATGTTGGAAACAAACTGTGGTTCAAGATGCAGCAGATGGTCAACTATATTGTAATGAAGAACTCAAACTGGAAAATAAAAGATAACCTTTATAATACATAGTTTGTTAAATAAATGTTGTTCCTATAAAAAGAATTATCCATGAATTTATATATATATATATATATATATATATAAAATTAACATATATTTAACATATATAAACATTATATATACATATTGTATATTATATTAGTTTTTAATTTGGGGAGACTTTGAGCTTACTGCAACAGAATATGATATTTTCAATTGGAAATATTTATCCCACTGAACATGAATGAATCAAATGTATTTCATAGAATAAGAAATACAGTTGCCAGGAGAATCAATGAGGTAAGGAGCCACATTGTTTATGTTGTAACTATAAATGCAGCTTCAGGAAGACTGCCTGCCATGAGATAAGTAAAACATAGCAGAGTGTTTCTATTGATTTCTTTCAGAGAAATAATCTGTATGAAGATATGAAAAGTATATTAGTCTCCTTTCTTCAATAATTTCCAGGCTGAGTGTTAAACAAATGTTTAAATAACTAAAATAGAAGGTAATTTATGATAAGATACATGTACATGGCTCCGGTCTTGAGTTTTTCAGTTCACACAAGAAAAGATAATTTGAAATAGTAAATGTAATAATTCTTTACAGAAATATGAGATGTTAGCTTGATCATTAAAATACTTAAGTAGGCAGAAAGAAGAATAAATAATATTTAAGTCAGGATAGTCAAAGGATGAATAATATTTAGAAATATAAGCAAAATAAAGATTATTTAAAGACACTTGGAAAATGGTTGACTAATACAGATTTGATGATAGCAGGAAAGAGAAGTTTTATTGAAAATCAATTACTGGGGATATGGCTGCACAGTCTTTTCTGGCAAGTTCGTCAAGGACTCTAAGTAGTAGTTAAGAAGCTTGGGTGTTATTAAAAGAGATTAGAGGTTATCAAATGATTTCATTGAGGGATGGCATAGAGAAAGGAATCATTTAAAAAGAGCTATCCAATAAATTTAAATTCTACCAATCAGAGGCGAGAACTCCATACAGGGAAACGAGTTAAGATCTAGATTATATACTATTGACATCGGAGAAATAGGAGCCTACATCAATGTCTTTGCAAAAATCACAAAATAAAAATGCTAATCGGGGAAGTGAAATTATGAAAATAGCACCAGCAGGACTGGGGATTAATGAGACATAAATACAGAAAGAGGATAATGAAGAAGGAATTGAATGGGTGTTCCGTACTACACATTGAAGAGTATTACATAAACGACTCTGTGTAGAATTGAAGTAGTCTATAAAATTTGACCAAAGAGTGCTTATTAACAAAACATACCTAAATAATCTTATTATCATATAATTTAAAGTGCTTGTTATCTTATACAAAAAAAAATGTTTTGTGGTTAAGACGGGGAAAACAGAGGTGCTCTTGAATCTACCTAACACACACTTTTATTGATATTTTTCAGAGGTTTAAGCCTGGGAATTTTCTAAGTAGTTGCAATATTTGCATGCAATATTATATCATAACTCAGTACACAACCCTAAACTGATTATTTGAAAAAATACTTGAATCACTAGAATATTCAAGCTAAATGTACTAACAGATGAAATATCCATAGTTTCATTCCTTATTTTCTATTTAAGAAATGTCTATATAGCAAAGCAGTTAGAGAATGCATAATGTTGCTATGATTACAATCAATGGCATTATCCTAGATATCCTATGAATGTCATGTTCAAATTGGTAGTAATTTTAATTTGAGCAAAAATACTACTGATGACGAAGATACCATGCAATCACTAGGCAGAAAGGAAATTAGAAATCTCCTAAAATAAAATTTATGTTACAAAAGTTCTCAACATTAAGTTTACTTGTCAGAAAGGACCAAATAGGACATTGTCCTCTTTTAAAGAACTTAGAACAGAATTCGCACCCCCCTCAAAAAAAAAAAAAAAAAAAAACCTACAAACCCATAACCATTGTTATCAAGCCTCACTGTCAGTATAGGGTTATAGGTGGCCTGAAATAGAACTTTAGTTTCCACCTCAAGAGCCAAAGGAAGAAAATTATATTATTTATAATCATAATCACAATCAAAAGAGATGTAGTTCAGTCAGGGTCATTCTTATGGTAATAGAATTCAGATGCCTCAGAAATACATTTCTCTTTTTTTTTTCTTTAATAGCATCATTTTTAGCATGTGTGAGACAAACTTGTAGGAAACTTCTTGGTGGGCCTTTTCTGATGAGTTCTAAGATGGAAAGTATCATGCTGAGGTAATAAAGCTGAAATTTTCCAGGAAGTGAGACAGTCAATTATTCAGACATATCATCAGGTCACCTTGCTCATAATTCTCAAGCATGTCCCGGTTGTATAAATTACCAATTCACAGTCTGTGTTCAATGCCATTCAATCTATAGTGAAATTAATGTTGGTTTCTGCCACATATAAGCTGAAAAAAAAATCCAGGAATACAGTCAGGAATAATGAAGTTTGGCAGATAAGCAGAAGCTGAAACACCTTCTCATTGCTCGTACCCGCCTCACATTGAGAATGCCTGACCATTTCTTCATCTTATTTGTGAACTTTATATATCACTCCCATATGTGGCTTTGAAAAGAAGGTGTACTCTACTTTAGAGTATAGAAAAATATCAGGGATACTTTAGTTAATGAATTCTAAAACATGACATATAGAAGAGGTTATAAAAGACTTTACCATTTAAACACTGCTATGTGTTAATGTTCTAAGATACTCACGAACATTAAGGACATGGTTTGATCCCATTCTCTTATCTAAACTTATAAACACAATTTACAATGTATCTTTGTGCTGATGAGATGGTTACATCTATGACATATGATTTCAGACATGGATAAAAACAGTTGTTGGCTCCTGACATGTTCTCATCATTGAGAACAGATGTGACTCACCTTCATTTGTTCCTTTATTCGGGGTTACTTTTCACCAACCCTTAGAAAGGTAGGGCATTCACAAACCCATATCTAAACCCAAACCATATGCTCTCTCCATGGGATCCTCATGATTGTCATCTCCTTACCAAAAATGTTGTAAGTCTTTATTTTATCTATAAATATTATTAAAATATAACTTTCTGTATTAATTGCTTTTGACAGCCCATCATGTCCTATATAAACTTTTAAGACTATTTTTTGGTTAATTTTATCCTGTTAAAACTTGTCCTTCTTGTTGTGTATAGCTGTGTTTCATTCATAATTCCTGCTATAAAACACACATTGTGTTTGTGTGCCTTTACTTGTCTTTCCCATTTATGGATATTTGGATTGATCTTGGTCCTGATGATTATGGAAACTTCTGCTTTATGTATTGCATTTCTTTCACATTATATATTTACAAGCATGTGTAATTCATATAGTATATATTCCTTATTCATTAATATTTTTTAAAATGAAAGTTACCCTTTAGAATTTAGCAATAGAAAAGAACATGTTGATCTGTCTCCTGTTAATTAATAACATGATACCACAGACTGGGTATCATGTTATTGGCTTGGTGAGTTGGAAAGAAAGGAGGTTTATTTTAACTTGTTTCTGATCTAAGTTCAAGGGAGAACATGTGCTGATGGCCCTGCTGACAGTCCTTAAGTGACGTTGGGCATTTCATGATTAGAAATAGGGGGTGTGAGAGACACCTAGATAAATTGGATTTTATAGCAGACTCTCTATCGAGATGACTCATTGACCCATAAATCCATTAACCAATTAGTTGCATGAATGGATTCATCCATTCATGAGAACTGAGCCATAATTATCTCTTAATGATTTTACCTGGCTCAATCTCTTAATGTCTCATAATAGAAATTAAATTTGCAATGAGTCTTGGAGGAGATAAACCATATTCAAGTCATAGCAATGGGTAACATATATTTTGGTTCTATGAAATATTATGGGTATTCTATTTTAAAATAATACATTCCATATTCAGCTTCAATATTGGGAATTTTCAGCACCAGTGTTTTAATTCCAGAATTTTTAGTTGAAAAAAAAAATGCCCCACAAAGACCAAAAAAATGAATAAACTATGAATTATTATGAGGTCACTGGTATATCCCATGGAAAATTAAAATGTATATATACATACTTATATGTATATGGACAGCAATTCTATGTGGATGATAATTTAAGAAATAAATTCTGTTATATATTTTCTCTATCAATTGTTTTTCATCCATTTTTTATAATTTGTAATTGTATTGCTAATTTTTACATGATTAAAAAAATTAAATCACTTGCTGCAGTCTGAAGAAAGAAGAGAAGTGGCCACCTTAAATAGCTGTTTTATGAAATGCTTTCAGAACTCTGCATTGAGATGGTGCTCTAGTCCTGTTTTCTACCCCTTTTCAGAGAAGGATGACCATTAATTTAGCTCCCCTCTGCTGTCCATACTCAGACCAACCAAACACGTGCAGTTGCTTGAGTCCTAATATCTTATTGTGAGGCTGCCATGGTGATTGCAATGATGGATCTGGGGTTTGGGAATATGAAGATTGGGTAGTTCCCTAAAGAGTGGTGGAGGAATGCTGGATAGGAAAACTAACCAGCACCACAACCTTTAGTAAAGTCTGTGCTCAAGCAACACCCACGCTTTTCAATTTGCTGCTTGTACCAGTGCTAGAGCATCTATATCTGTATGGGACTTTCTCTACTTGGCCAATTCACTCACATTTAACCAATTTACTATGATGGTTGTGGCCATGGGAATATGAATGTCATCAGTTCGTACTATGTCTCTCTTTGGAACCTGTATGGCCTAATTTTATTATTACAGATGCCCTACATTTGAAATAAAAATGAAAATTTGCCTCAGAAAATTTCAAGAAATTTTCTAATAAAATGAAATGCTGAGTAGGTAAATATATACTCCCCTAAGTTTGACAATTTCTACAACATATTGAAATAGTAGCATAGTTTCTAAAAACAATTAATGAAAAGTTATTTTCAAATTAATTTTAATATGTGCTAATATTCTAATAATATTAAATAAATTTAAATGATATTCATATAAAGTCTTCAATCTCTCTCATTTTATAACATCAATTAATTCAAATCATTGTGTATAGCATTGTCATTCTTGTAATAGTGTAATGATTTCCCAATTTAGGGCAAAATCAAAATTCCTGTTTATGGAGTTTCAGCTGGGTAACAGTCTCTGACATACATGTGCCATTCTAAAATCAAGTTAATATTCATATGGGTATTCTTCATTTTTTACCACTATCTCTATTCTTTGGGGTAGAAAAATGAATGTTAACTGATTATAAACCTTAAAATATATCTCTTCCTTCCAATGCTTTCTCTAGGTCCTACCTGTGACTCATGTCATAGCTACAAAATACTTATATTTCAAAGGAATGTTATCACAATTTTTGTGCCCACTTTTATAGTCAGGTAATAGAATGCCCCATTATATAAACAAATGAGCTACTAGAAACTGTTAATCATGCAACTCTCCGTAAGGTGTCATGAATTTGCTGGGGACACATTTTGACTACACAGCCTCAGTTGTCTTCTATCATTTGGTGTTCAGTAAAGAAGAGCAAATAAGAAGAAGGGTGAAATATAAGTCAGTATCAGACTGCATAGAAGAAACAGAAGAGTAACATCACTAAGGTGGAAACATGAAATATTCGTAGCCAGCGCATTTCAGTCTGTGCAATGTGGTTAGTACCACTAGTGACTGCAGTGTTGCATGTACACAGACCATCCTAAATACGAATTTCCCATTGTGACTCTCAAGACTTGCAAAGTGCCTTAGTAGTACCTCTAGGTACCTTCTCAGTGGTACTAATTAAATGGAGAAAGGAGGGTTGTGAACTCCAAATTGTTCTCTTCCTCTCACTAGAACATCTTCCCTGCCCTGCCCCATACAGTAGGACACATCTTAAGACTTTAGTAAGAAATGTGCTGTTGCTAAAAATACCTAAGGAAAAAAAAATCTACCACAATATTCTCCTTTCATCTTTTAGAATTTGTTGAACATTCTTTTATAAGTAGAAATCACAGTGGAAATATCCCATGGAAATACAAATATGTTTTTAAGTAAATCCAGTGTTTTTAAAAACTACTACATACAAATTACAGAGAGATATTTGCCTCATATGTACTTATGCAATTTATATATAAAGAGAATACTTAATAAAAATGCTAAGGAAAATATGAATTATGAAAAAAAGAAATGTTTAAAAACTGGAAACTGTTCTTATTTAAGAAAATATTGAGGTATAAAACCATAGAAATATGCTTTTATTTGAATGGACACTTTCAAATTGTAGACCAATTGCTTTAATCTAAATCTGTAGTTAAACAATTTAAAGTGAATGGTTATTGAACACTTGGAGGCAGAATAAATTGTTGCTAGAAACCAAAATAAATTTAATTGCAATGAGTTACTAAAGATTAAACTCATTTCAAATTAACATTATAATTAATAGACTGGTAGTCTAATAGCTTTCATGGAGTTTGTATACTTAAAACACAGCAGAGTTTTAAAAAAAATCTTGCTTTTTCCTGGAGAGAAATCAACTGCTTGCCCAGAAAATTGGAAAACAAAAAAGAATATAAAGAAAGAATCTGGACACATATACTTTTAATAAACTATATGCATTGTTAAGATTTTTCTCCCTGTAGGTATTGGGCAATTTATCATATAAACTATATATTACTGTTTTAAATATAAATTAGTTTCTGTGTTTATGTTTGGGTATTTATTTTTTTTTTAAATTATAGTTATAGCTACAAAATATTTCATGTGTGAATACCTTGTAATGTAGTTTCCCCAAACTTTCATTATTAACCATTGAATTTCCCACAACTTTGGCTTTTATAAATAATATTATTAACATGGTTGTCAATTTCTCTGGTTATTTCCTTATAACATATTTATAGCAGTGGAATTATGCAGTATGAATAATTTAAGACTCTTGATTCATGTTGCTGAATTACTTTCCAAAGTTTGTAGCCATATATGCTCGCACCAGTAATGTGTGAAAGCACCTGTCTTACTGTACGCACATTAACATTTAGAATGATATATTTATAAATCACTAATACACTTTGACAAAGTTGTTACTAAGGCCTGTGTGGCATGGGCTGGATTAGGATGTAAACTGGAAGACTCAAACCATTTTCTTGCATCTACCATGAGGATATCCTTATGATCCTGAATCCTGGTATACAGGATCCAATTGTGGGGCTCCTGAGAAATATTTTGCAGAAGGTATTTCAGTCAATTGTATCCCCTTTATTCTGAGCTGGACATTGGGTGAAAACCTCCACCTGACAGGTCTTCAGAAATTGAAAGAGTCAAAATAAACATAACTTCAAGAAGATAAGAGATAGCCTGAATGTCACCATCTGTTTTCCTGAGGGACAGCATGGCATCCACACATTGATTTTCTGTGACTTCATGTGCTCCTAAAATGATGGAGAGGGGTGGTGACTGCTCAGTGGGTCCTTAACCATTCTAGTCTTAGCTGCTCTGGTGATTTTGAAATGTTTTTCCAAGAGAGAGAACAATGTCCCTAAATAACTATTTTAAAACATTCCCATAAAATGATTACCCTGTCCTTGCTTCTGTTTGATTCTTTTATATGCATTTATTTAATCCTCAAAGTATCATCCACTATTTTTATTCTTACGACTAGGAGAATGAAACAAAGTCTACTAGTATTACTCTTCACTTCTCAGCTTGATATCATGGAGCCCAGCTTTGAAATCAGGCGCCTGACTCTGGTACCTTTATCCTCAACTCCATTACTGCCACCTGCACAAGAACAGACACTCTCACAAGCATATCAGAATGAATGGCACACCTTCTCTGAGAAGGATATTTTTAACACTTTTATTTCTCTCATAAGAAGTGCTACCCAGAAAAATACATTTCACTTATGTGTTCTTAGGTGTCTCCATTCTATCTTGACCCAGAGTGCAGTTCTGCAGGTATGGATTCCTTAACAGTTGGGAGGGCCAGAGAAAGAGATAAGGACAGCATCCATTTATATCAGACTAACAACTCTTTTTCCTCTTAAAAGAATAGATGTCAAAACACACCACCCACACCACCTGTCACCCTGTAATCACAAGCCTTTCGCCCATTTAAGGCTCATTCAGGCATGTTGTAGGAAAGGTACTTCTCAGACCCACTGACAGGAGAGCTCTCTAAGGTCCTGGTTTTGGAAGGACTGGAATAGAGATGAAGATAAGGACATAAGGAGAGGGAGGGAGGGAGGGGGGAGAGAGAGAGAGAGAGAGAGAGAGAGAGAGAGAGAGAGAGAGAGAGAGAGAGAGAGACAGAGACCCTGGGCACAAATACATGAACAAAACAGGAGCCCGTTGTGGGAGTTTTGTTTAATGTCACGAGTCAACTCACATCCAGGGGCTTTCTGAACTACTCCTAGGTATGTTCTCCATGGTAAAGGAAATTTTTTCATGGGGGTAAAATTAAGAAATAGTTGTCTCCATTGGTTACCTAGTTCTGTGCTGGTGAGATTTTTCTCTGTCGTTCAGATATCTTTGCATGTGGTCTCACTGTTTTCAGATAGAGAGAGCCAAAGAGTACCATAGGCAGGAATTGGTGATAGCTTCTGAGGGGAAACTGACCAGTGCCTTAGGCCCAGTGTTTGGCAATGATGACATCCAATCACCAATTTAATCAAGAAACTTAAAATAACAGTTTATTTTCTTTGCCATGAAAATAAAATCATGCTGTTTCCATGTTCCAATGAAAACATAATGATATTTTACACATTTTTCTTGTATTCTGCTGTTTTTTTTAGAGATTTATAGTTATAAAAGGAGTTGGATTCATCTAGACAAACTCATACGTGCATGGAATTTGATTTCAGCTCATGATCTCCTTGTCTTTCTTTCCCTCTCTCCCATTCTCCTTCCTCTAGTCTGTAGAATTTCCTTTCACTCATCTACTTATTTACATTTGATTGTTTTTTTCCTACCTGTGCACAAAGGTCAAGTTCCCTGTGGTATATTTACAGATACACATAACACCAATTTGTAAGAATTCATTCTTTCTTGCCTCCCCTTAACAACCTCCTCTCTGCCTCTTGATCTCCTTCTTGTACATTGTTGAACTTCCCTTTATCTTTATGTTTTCCTACACTTACCTCCCCCTTTCCTTTATTTTACTATAGCTTCTGCATGCTGGAGAAAACATTTGACCTTTGAGCTTTGAGTTTGGCATATTTCACTTAGCCTGATATTCTCCATTCCATCAATTTACCAGCAAATGCCTACAGAATGGAAGGAAATCTTGGCCAGTTACTCCTCCAATAGTGGGCTAATATCAAGAATATACAAAGAACTCATAAAATTTAATACCAACCCCCCCAAATAACCCAATCTATACATGGGCAAAAAACCCAGTAAACAAAAACTTATCAAAATAGGAAACACACATTGACAACAAATACATGAAAAAACTTCAACATCATTACCAATCAATGAAATGCAAATCAAAGCTATCCTAAGATTTTACCTGACTCCAGTTAGAATAGGAATGATCAAGAATACAAAGAACAACAAATGCTTCTGAGTTGTGGGGAAAAGGGTATAGTTGTACATTGCTTGGGGGTCTACAGACTAGTACAACCAATCTGGAAAGCAGTATGGAGATTCCTTAATAAACTAAAGATGAAACCACCATATGACCTAGCTATTTCACTCCTAGGTATTTCCCAAAAAGATCTAAAATATGCATAATACAGCAATAGAGCTACCTCAATATTTATAACCTATCTTATTTTTTAAAGAGGAAGGAACATTTGTAATATTGCCAAAGTTAAAAATCTCCTTGATCCCAATCATTCTGATTAGCTGAAGTTTTCTAAAATATTCTTATATACAATATAAAATGTTATTTATATAAAATGATTGACAAGTATCATTTAGCATTTTAATTGCTATTCCCTATTTCATTTTAATTTCTCAGATATATTAAACGTTCAATTGCCATAGAGCATAGACTCACTTCCAGTTTCTTTCCAATTTTTCTTTCTTGTCAATCTGACCATCAGGTCTGGCTTGCTAAGAGCATGTTTCTCCCAACACCTGGCAGAGGATCATCTGTCAAAAGTGTTTGGTGTTTTGCCAGTTCACAAATATGACGTTAATCTCATGGAAGACGTACCTCAAGACACATTATTCCACAGTTCCAATAAATAGGGTATGAAAACACACATAATGGTAGCCTTATAAAATGGAATGAAACTTAATCCCATAATTGGAACTAAAATTACCTTCTACTCTTAACATATATATTTTTCAAGGTCAAAGGTTTCTCTCTTCTTGGATCTTGCATGCTCATCTCAGTCAACCTTGAGGCTTTCTCCATTTTTAAAAACAAATTTCTACTCAACAAAAGTCCTGATCTTAAAACATGATGCTTCCCCACCACCATCACCACTTAATCATAATTGGCATGACTTCCTCAAAGTGATTTGAGCTGGAATATTTGCTGATTACCAAATTAGAGATACTGATGATATTTCCATTCTACAGACTGGTCCTTTTAACAAGGATTGGGTAAGGTTTGCTAGTAAAAACAAAAATAAATGATTTCGAACATTCCCTTTGGACTCAGAAAGAATTGCTCCTCTTTCCTTGTGGAGTCCTGGGATGTAATGAGAAACATTATTTGAAAAGCCAGGATATTCAGCCTTGGAGACCTGAACAAAACAAGCTGACTATTACTGTCTACTCCCTTTCCGCAAGCCACTCAGCAAGAAGAAGGAGATCCAAAGTTCAATTTACCTCCAGCATCTTCTCAAACTCGATGGTTACACTACTTCCGTAATGGTAGGTATTTCAATTTCTCTAGAATTTTAATCACCATTTTTTGTTATTTAGGCTTAGATTAATTTTATTAATATTTTTCTACTTCCTAACTTTCATGTTATACTAGATGCATGAGGATGTACAAGTTTACTTGCCAGTTGGCAAGTTAGTCTGATAAATTTGTCATAATTTTAATGATACTCTAAGAAGACCTCAGACACCAGGATGAGAGAAAAATGACTTTACCATTCACGGCTCAGCAGGAGGCAGAGGCAACAGCACAGTCAGTTCCTCTAGCCTCCAGGTCTCAGAGGGGCTCACAGATGGTCCCAGATGAATGTCTGTGAAAGCAGTAGGTTGCATTAGTGGAGATAATCCCTGATATTAGGGGACCACATGTTTTATAATGGGAAGTAAACAATCCTGTCTTTTTCTCTGGAGGAAGATACCATGTCTATTAAGACAAATGTGCCCTTTGATCCAGAGATACACACTGTCTCCACATTATGAGGCTGTTTTCTGTACAAGTTATCATTGACAAATACCTTGGAGCAGAACACAGTCAGTGCCTCATTCTCAGAACTTAAAAAATAGTCATAAAGAAGTTTTTGCAAACAATTTCTTCTACTCTATAAATTTCTTGAAGGCAAGACTGATGGGTGTGATGGCCACACCTCTAATTTCAGCAACTGAGCACAAGACACAGACAGTGAAGGATGGAGAGTTCAAGGCCAACCTCAACAACTTACCAAGACCCTGAGGCTATGTGGACACAAATAAATGAGAAAATAAATAAATAAGTGTTGGGGATGTAGCACAGTGGTAGAGCGTCCCTGTGTTCAATACCAAGTACTGAAAAATGAATCATTGGTTTGTAAATTGTCACTCAAGATACACATAAATCATCAAAAAGTAAATGAATTCTAGTTTCTGCAGCATACAGATGTATAGACATGGGCATATTAGAAATAGTACTGCGTAGTTCAACACTGATTTGATTTCCACAAATGCTTTGGGTTGGCCTCCTGAAGTACTACAATGTGAATTTCACATTCACCACATGACATTTACCTCATGCCAATGAAGCACAAATATATCACCTATTCTCTGTCATGGTTTTATAAAGAAATAATTCTTTGGCACATAATACAATGCCTAGCATCTTTAGGCAGCAGGGATGAAGAAACGGACTTAAGGAAGGGAAGAAGAAAGATATCAAGGAAGATAAAAGGGAGAAAACCAAAGAAGGAAGAAGGAGGGAGAGGAAATGAGAAGACAACACACTTACTTATGTCTGTCTGGAATTCACAATAGTTATTGAATGACTTTTTGCTTAAGTTTTGATTCCATGTAAAGAATTGAAGATTATTCAAACTTGTCACTTAATTAGACATACTAAGGAAAAATAATTGATCATCCTAAAAATATTATATAAAATAAAATAATGGTTTGGGTTGGTTTCAAGAGGTAAGGTTTTATTAAACTTATTTGACATAATTAGATGTTCAATTCAAAATTGAATAGATTTATAAAAACCACATACAGAAACTCTGATGAGAGCAGTTATTTGAGTTCATCAACATGTAATGAAAATATCTGGTATTTTTCCTTATGAATATTTGAATAATATTTTCAGGTAATGATATAGCTTAGTAGGTAAGAAGTGAAAATTTTCCATAGACTTTATATTTCTTATATAATTGATTCAAAATGCTACAACTTACAGCTTATTTTCTTTTTCCATGTGGAAGTGACTGAAATAAATATGAAGAAAAAAAATTAAATAAATTTTAAAAATGCTGATGACACGAAACACTGAGGTCATATATAAGAGACATATTGCTTTCATAAATTCATAATAAGAATGGATATGTTCAGAATGGCAATTATCAAGAATACAAGCAACAATAAATGTTGGCAAGGATGTGGGGGGAAAGGTACACTCATACATTCCTGGTGGAATTGCAAATTGCAACCACTCAGGAAAATAGTATGGAGACTACTCAGAATACTTGGAATGGAACCACCATTTGACCTAGTCATCAGAATCAGCAAACTACAGAGAAGCTACATCAATGCTTATAGCAGCTCAATTCAGAATAGTTAAACTATGAAACCCTTCCAAGATAAATGGATAAAGAAAATGTAGTACATATACACAATGAAATATTACTCAGCTATAAAGAAGAATGAAATTATGGCATTTGCCATTAAATGGATGAAATTGGAGACTATCATGCTAGGTAAAATAAGCCAATCCCAAAAAACCAAAGGCCAAATGTTTTCTCCAATATGCAATGCTAATTCACAATAAGGGTGTGGGGGTATGGAAGAACAGAAGTACTTTAAAGTAGACAAAGGGGAATGAAGGGAAGCAAGGGGGAATGGACACAGGAAAGATAGTAGAATGAATCTCCATTCCTATCCTATGTTCATATGTGATGACATGACCAATACACATCATATACAACCAGAAGAATGACAAATTATACTCCATATATGTATAATATGTCAAAATACATTCTACTATCATGTATAACTAATGAGAACAAATAAAAAATTTAAAAAAAAGAATGGATACGTTATCCTTGTAAGAGTATTTTTTAAATAATTTCTTTTTATATTAATTTTAATCAAGAGAAAGTAAAATATTCAAATTATTGAAGCAGAGAAACTTACCTACAAATGACTGGTATGGCCTGATAATACAAGCAACTTTTATTGTGTTTAACAGGTACATTTGGTAGCCTAAGATTCTCAGTCTTTAATAATTTTCATTATTTGCATATAATTTTATTCACTTCTTTGAACATAATTATGATGTCTGCTTTAAACTGTGCATCTAATCAACCCCAGATCTGATTGCACATCACCTTCTTTATCTGCATGCCTGATAGTTTTTGGAAGATAATTGGACATCGTGATAGAAATTTGTTGTCACTCTAAATCTGACATTATTCTGATTGGTGCTTTCCTGCTCTAGTAGCATTCTCACATAGACACTGAAAGTGCTTTCTCTCCTGTAGGATTCGGCATTCAGTATCCCATTTGTCATTTAACACCATCCCACTGGTGCATGTTTGGACTGGACAGTGTTATCTCGTGGTCAGCCCAGGACTTGAGGAGATGGTACAGACTTTCCTCAGTCTGTGGAATTTGTGGAATCCACTCTTTATGTTCTCTTTGCCTCCAATGTGCAATTAACATCTAGTTGCTTTGCTGTCTTTAGGCTCTATTCTCTGATGATTCAAGAATATGAAACTAGCTTTCTACTGTGCTACACACTGTTAAGTAAAAAAAAATAATAATCATAAATCTTTTTTGGCACAGCTCTAACTTTCATGAGCAGATCAGTCACCGCTCATTTTTGCACCAGTTTACCTATTTTGCTTGTACCAGTGATAAGCCAAGCTGTATATGGATACTTTGATTCTTTCTCCTTCTGTATTGCTCCTCACCGTCAGACTTACCCCTTTTTATTTCCAGCTGAGTTTTTTCTGCCTTAACCTCAATTGTTTGGCGCACTAAGTAAGTGAGGCGGTGGGTGTTGACCTCCCAAGCCACAAGAGGTGGCAATGCACTCAGGCAGGGAAAACTTTACATTTAGTTTCAATTGAGTCACACCGTTTTCAATTGCAGTTTTTCTAAACAAACTTTCCACCTGATTTCCATTTTTGATGCTTTAAGATAGTTTTTATATTAACCAAGAATTCAAGAAAAATCTTTTTTCTGTTGACATTCCTGGGAGCTGTTTCAAACTTGACTCAATTTATGTCTACACATTGTTAAATATATATTCTGTAATAAGTTATTATAATTGCATTGTGTCTAAAAAACACTTAAACATACATAAATAAGATATACAAGTTTATAAACATCTATAAGTGTATTGATTAGACAAGAAATTTCATCCTTCACTTACTTTCTCAGTCAAATTGAGTCATATGAGGAATTCTGAATATTGTGTCATTCTTTTTGTTTCTGTATGTGGAAGACATAGAAATTGTGTTTTCCTTTCCCCATTTAAGGAGAGTCTTGTGCTTAGAAGGAGTTTATTAAACCTTCATTTTTGTTTCATTTCTTACTATGTTCATGCCATTATCTGATAGTACCAAGTCCACTAACAAACAGAAATTGCCTTGAAATGTCACGTAGGAACTACTTAGCTCAAATTATTTCACACTAGTTTGAAAATAAATGGTCACATTAATCCTAAGTTTTTTTGATAGCTACTTGTTTTTCTAAGAAAATTTTTCAGCCATTTACAGAAAAAGTTAGATTTTAAAAGTTTATATGGAAATTGAAAATACGTATGCTCAGTTTCAAGTTGGAGGAATGCAGAGCATTTTCTCTTTTCTCTTAAAGATACCATCCTAATTTTCTGCTTCATTATCTAATCATTTGGCCTTATTTACATGTTTGTAGTAAAATGAAAGCTTAGATTTTTATATCTGAATAAATTAAAAATATTTGTACTTTTAATTAATAGCTAAATAAACTCTTCAAGAAAGATATTCCTCTACCTCTGTGATTAAGATTATAAACTTCTTACTACTGAACTTAAAAACTTTTGACTACAACTGGAAATATCTGGCATACTGAAAAACCAAAGAAATATTTTTGTATTACAGATATGTCCAGAAAAGGAAACAGACAGCACTAGAGCAGAGAATACAAAACCAACACCTAAGAAACCCCAGTGAAGTGCAAGGGAAGGAGGTCATTTGTCTGCTCAGAAATGATCCTTCTGCTGAAATCATTCTTATGGTGGTAACACTTTGATCTTGTTTTCAATTTGAGCAAGCACAGTTTAAGTAATGTGTAATTTCATTACAAGTACTTGTGGAAAATCTTTTCATTTTAAGTTAGGATAAGGGCTAAAATACTTTGAAATAGGACATCAAAATTATCCTTCTGTTTTGCAAGAATATGTTGATAAATTACACTTCATTTGGAACATAATAAAAAAGCTTAGTATTTAGGTGTATACAGTGTCTCTGTTCAGAGTCAGACTGAGTGCAGTAGCCATCATCTGACATCCTAGATCTTCTCCATGGAAAAGTAAGAAGAGCTGAGCAAGCAAGAAATGTAAAGCATCTTCCACCTAAATGTTTCATTTAACAGCAAATTTGTTTAATTCTAAATGAAATGTTGACCCCACTGACTCCTACATAGATAATTTGTTTAAATTAATTACAGTAGTAGATTAGAAAAAAAAGTAAACTTACTCAATATCTACATAAATCATTGAGGATACAATGGAGTCAGAATTCATTGAAACAAAATAAGTAACAAAAATAAGATTAAAAAGTGTAATAAGGGGATTTCTATTTTATATGTTAATTGTTCTACTAGGTCAAAAGTGATCCCGAAAACAAAAATTAAAAATAATTGGTTCATATAGATTTCTACATGTAAAAATTAACAATTTCATGCAGAACACCCAACCATCATAAACGAGCAACAACAGCAGTTGAATGGTCCATTCAAATTTATTATAGCAAAAAGTCCTAACCTCAGATTTAAGTGAGAAGTTCAGTTACCTGTGCTTATAACTAAAAGAGCCAACCCTAAAATTCTGCTTTCCATCTATAATCTAGAGAAAAGAGGAATTGATTAATTCCAAGTTTGCCAAGTGGACCTTAGAAGCTCTGGCATGTATTGTGTAAATATTTTTAGAATCACCTCCTTCCAACTTGAGACATTTGCAATCATAAGCATTCCTTCCAGACAATCTGCTAGAGAGATTTCTGTCACCATAAAAATAACTATGACAAAACAACATATAAAGAGAATGGTTAATTTTAGCCCACAGTTTCAAAGAATGTAGTCCATGATTGACGCTGTGGCTTTGGGTCTGAGGTAAGGCAGCACATCCTGGTAGATGAAAGTAATAGAGAAGAACCACTTATCTCATGACTGGGAAATGAAAGAGAGGGAGTGGAATGGGCTGTGGTCCCCATCCCCCTGGATACCTGACCCAGTGACCTGAAAATTTCCCCCGTGCCCAAACTCCTCAAGACCCAACTACTTTCTAATCGTACCACCCTGGGGAACAGCCTCTGCCTCGTGAATATTCAGGGGGCATTGCAGATCCAATTCCCAGCACACATGTTAGTATGCCTGTCTCTCTTGATGGTTCAACCATTGCTATACATAAAGGTAAAAATAAATCACTCCAGAGTAAAACATATAAATAAACAATTTTGTAAAAATTTTTACATTCTACTAATTTCACAAAGTCTGGATTATTGAACAAATTTTCATTTTTATCAAAATGTTGCTTAAGTTCATATAAAGTGTGTTGTGATTTAAAAATGACAGCCCAGTAAAATACCTGTTCAAGCATCAGAGCAGCTGTGCAGAGGGGCCTTCTGAAAAGGCTGCTGGGGTGTGAGCCTTGAGTCACATTTCTGTTCATCTCAGCTGTGGTTTGGTGATTTCTTCCTAGCAAGCAGAATATGGTAAATGCAATAGTTGTTATTTCCAAGATTAGGTTAGGAAGACTGTGGCTTCTACCTCACTCACACACTCTCTCTGGTGTCTCTCATTTACCTGAATTGGTGAATCCAGAGGCCAAGTTAGGATCGGTCCCTTTACCTAGTCACTGATTAGTGACCTCACCTGAGGTCCCAGCTTGGGACTTACAAAGAATGACCTTGTCAACAGCATGGGTGAGTGTGGACTCGGATCTCTCCCATCAAGGCTTGACATTACTGGTAATCCATCACACCCCTGAAATCTGGAGGACTCAGTTAAGGCATGCACTAAGCCTGCCCTACAGAAATTATGATGTAATTAACATTGTTGGTTGGGGCAAGGTGAAGGTGTCATTAATATTGGGTACCTCATACCCCATCTATGAGGTTCTCAATTAGTTTGGTAAGAATAATTAAACAGGTTTTATTTTAAGGTATCCTTCCTTTTTGGGTGGCGTGGGGTGGCAGTAACTAGGGATTGAACTCAGGGGACCTTGCCCACTGAGCCACATTCCCAGCCTTATTTTGTATTTATTTAGAGACAGGATATCACTGAGTTGCTTATATCTTTGCTTTTACTGAGGCTGGCTTTGATATCATGATCCTCCTGCCTCAGCCTCCCAAGCTGCTGGGATTACAGGTGTGCGCCACCAAGCCAGGCTTATGGTATCTTTCTTGAATTCTAGAAATGAAGCCAGAATTATACAGGCAGTTGGTATAGATAGGTAAATAGAGTCAGGTCAGATAAAGAAGGCCAATTTGAGTGAGTCCAGGAAGTTGGAGACTGCCCCCTGAGGGTTTGAAATGCTTTCAGAGACTTTATTCCAACCTTTCAAGGTAACCTGCCCTGCTCCAACCGGTTGCTAAAGTAAACTGGCCCTCCCTACAAGGGAGTTGTAAAAGTTGTTAATAACGTGTCTTGGGCTGCTCCATCCAGCCCTTGCCCCGACCAGTCCTTCTGCTTTTCACCTTTTGGTCATCTCACTAGGCATCTCCTGGGACTAGTCACAGATGCAGGAAGGAAAGAGGTAAGGGAAGAGAGCAGGAGAAAAGGAAGCCTAAAATATATAAAAAGGCAAACTGCCCTAGCTTCTTGGGATACCGGGGTACCAGATATGTCCCCCTTCTCCCTCCTGGGAGAAGTCTATGTTACCCTTTTTAAATAAACCCTCCTTTATATGCTTGTCTCAGTGTGCTTCTCTAATGTCATACTTCAACCTGTGAGGGAGCAGGACTCGTCACCAGTAACTAGAGTATCAGCTAAGAAAATGAATGATTGCATTACAGGTATGTGAGCATTCATGTGAAATGTAGAACTAATTGTTTTGTGGCTTATGGAATCATGTTTTCATTCACTCAAAATATGCATAAATCATTTCATGTTTTATAGCAAATAAAAGTTTTCATTCCAAAAATGCCCTTTATTTAAATGAAATACACTAAAACAATTGAATTTTATATTTATAATCTGAGATAATCTGCCATTGTTTTTCTTAACTGTATCTGGTGTTATATATTTGAATTAACAAAGATTTATGATATTACCTGTGGTGTAAAATTAAAAAAAGTTATTTTTCCAAGTTACTATGAATATTCTATTATTGTAATTTGTAAACTTCCAATAATTAAGTCTCCTGATACTCATGCCATTGCCCTTCATCATGTCTGAAAAATAACAGACTCAAAATCATAATTTGAAATTTCTTCAGGGATAGCCCTAAGTCTAACAGATATATTGTTTCAAACAAGAAAACTATGCAGCATCCTGGAAAACTGAAATGCTCTCTTTTTATTGATCTCCTAAGAGAATCAACTCAGACTATCAATTGTTCTTTATTGTTTTGGTTTGATTCTTTGGGGGGTATTCATTCTAGGGATGAAAATAATGCACATGGAAAATACTGAATAGTTTTCAGATTTATTTTAAAATAGGGCAAAGTTGGCCCTCTTTGAATACAGCCTTTGTATGTATTATACAATACTTCTAAAAGACTAAATAAAAATGCCTGGGTATATGGCTTCACCTTTAAAAGCAGCTATGTTATACACCACAGTCGGTAACCAATCCATTTCTGAAATTTTAACAAACATGAAGGTATTTGTTCCGTCCACAGTCATTTTATTCTGGATCATGACTGCCTTCACAGCTGGAAGGAAGTTGTTTATTTTGAGATGCTCTGACATGCCACCAGCCTTTTAATCTTTGCACTGAAGTCAAGACTTCTGAAGTTTAAAAGATGGCTCCTTAAACCCTAAGGGGAGACTGAAACTTCCCAAAAGCAGGAGAGTCTAAAGTGAAATCTTCTTACTTCTTAAATTGTGGCAAAAGAAAATCACTAACTGCTTAATAGAAGATCTAGAACTTTTAAAAACCCTATTGACCCACACAATTCTTCCAACTGCTAAAGGGAACAAGAAAACTGCACATGAATGGATGGAAGCCTCTTGAGCATAAGCCTGATTGTAGGAAATCAGGGGTGATTCAGAAGCTCAAAAATCGAATCACAAAGGAGGAAATTTAATACAAATCATGTTGGAAAAGAAAACTGTGCAGCATAAATCTGGAGTCATAAACTTTTCTTCAATCTTTCCTTTAGAAATCATTTTTCAATATGCACAATCGTCTGTTGTAGTGGATTTAAACAATAATTATTTCTTTTCAACAAATGCTTATTCAATAGACCAGTACATAAAACAAGCAAAATGGTACTCCTTTTGAATTCTCTTTAGTAGAAAGAACACTGAATTTTCACTTAACAATACAACAAACTGCATTCAAATAGACCCTGCAAAGATGGTATTTTTCTTACATTAGTAGCTTTTAGATAGAGAAGGAAATCTCAAAAGAAAGGAAAAAAATTGACAAAATGAAACACACAAAGGCAGGCATAATTATAGGCTGATACTAAATTTGAGATCCCCTATATACAATATCAGCCCAGTGCTGTGGATACTGCATCTAAGGTCCACTGCCAAGAGGAGGAGTCAAGGTCTGATTAGTTCTTTGACATATAAGTGGTTAGAGTGGTTCCAAATTCTTCTCTCCCCAGGAGGATGCAAATGCATAGATTAGTCCTTTGTAGAGAATAATTGTTCCCAATTTAAGTCCCTGGCCTTTCGGTATAATCCAAACATACATTTAAATCAGTGAAAACAAAAGAGAGGCCAACCATAAAGAACAAAAATCCATAGAAACAGCAAAACAGCTTTTAGGGCTTTAAAAACCTTCGGTTACCAGAGTTAAAAAATACAGGCTGAAAAACTAATATGAAGGTAATAATTGAAGTAGAAAAAGAAAGTGATCAATATGATAAGCAAAGCACATGACATTACCTATAACCATGTATTAGAAAAACAAATATTTGTGTAGGAAAAATAATTTCTAACGTTCTTTAATACTCAGTAGCATTGCTATAGTTGACAACAACTAGTTGTATATTTCAAAATAACCAGCACAGAGGATTTTGAATGTTCCCAACACAAAGAAATGAAAATGTATGAGGGGATATACATGCCCATCACACTGATTTGATCATCACATTATATAAATGTATTCAGTTACCACTGTTCCCCAAACATACAATTAATTATTATTGGTCAATTAAAATTTTTACATCATAAAGGAAAAGAACAAATAGTTTTAAAGTGACAAACATGTATAATTGGTAAAATAAATAAGGTTGTATTAAAGAAAAAATAATTATCTCTCTTTCTGTATGAGTGTATGAGCAGGATAGTCCTAGGGATTGAACCAAGGGCCTTAAACATACTAAACATATACTCTACCACTGAACTACATCTCAGCCACAATAACTGTCTTGACAAGGCCATCACTGGCCATATCTGAGAAAATGCAAATATCAAGGAGCACAATGATGATATGATGAATAAGTTACCAAACCTGTAATGTATTTCTTCTCACCAGGGATATTCAGGCTTTAATGAATGAGTTTAAGAAGACTTCCTGTTGATTTGCTAATGACTTGGAACAACATTCTTACATTGGTGATTTAATGGCAAAGGGGAAATCGATCCACATTTATAGCATTTATTTTTTTATTTTTACAGTGTTAACCTGATCTTTCTTTTTTTTTATTTTTTATTTATTTTATTTTTTTTTACCCCAAATGCACTACACAAACCAGTGGTTCTGGTTCTGATCTTTTATTCTTATTGTGTATTATTTAAAAATCTGAAACAGAAGATTTTGGATAGTGAAAACCAATCCAGTCATAAAATATGTGGAGTTACATTTCCTCCCCTTTATTATGAACTAGCTCTAAGTCTTGTTATCAATAAAATGAAGAAGAAGTGATTCTAGGTGTGTTCCAGGTGGCAAGAGAGTCTATGTAGAGAGGTGGTGATGTTCCACATCCTAAAGAAGAACTCGGACATGACACACATTGCCTGTAGATGAAACCATCCACCCATATCTTCATGTTTCCTGTAGTTAAAGCAACCACATTGGAAACCAGAACTGATTCTATGTGGAACAGAAGGAGCATCCAGTCAACCCCTTCAATGTAAGAACTAATAAACCATTTTGTGGTTTTTGAGACACATAGTTTTGGAGTGCTTGTTTATTTCTCCATAGATAACTGATAGCCTGATGATGCATGACCACACAATCTCAGTAGCAACCAAGGGAGCCATAAAACTATGAAATACAATAAGAGAGATCTTTTCTCAAAGAAGCAACACCTTCTAAGAAACACTGGTAATCAAATTAAATGCAAACTCTTAAGCTAAGATAAGCAAATATCTTCACAACAAACCAGTCATGATGATAGTGTCTATTTAATGCAGCCCTGAGAAGGGCACAACCTAAGTAATGGAGAACAACAGAATTCAGAGCTCAGGAGGCTGACTGATACGCAGGCATTATATCCCATTAAATGCATTTAGAAGAATCCTTATTGGGAGATTAAAAACAGTTCATGTAATTTCCAAATAGAAAATCAGTAGAGGGAAAACAGGGAATAACATACATAAAGAGAAAACAATGAAAGTTAAATTGACAAGAAAATTTAAAAATATGCATAGTGAAATTTAATAAATATAAACACAATAAATATAAATGGTCTAAGTTAAGAGAAATGAGTAAACAAAATAGACTTTTGAAAGATTAGTTGCAGTTTGTTTATAAGATACAAATCCCCAAACAAATGCACAGAACTTGAAGTCAAGGGAAGGAGGGAGAAGAAGAACCCCTAAGATCAGCTAAATATTTTAAGTATTAATATTAAATTTTCAATTATAAGTCATAACATATGAACATTATAAAGTTACCTGAAAATTAATTAATTTGAAATTGAAATATTCTCAGGAAGAAAATTTGAAATGTGTAATTATACTAAAAGAACTCATTTTTTGCAAATTAAGAGAAAATTGGTATAAATGTAGATGAAAAATCCAGTTGAAGCTTGGCTTATGAGACATTTAAATAATGTAAGAAAGAAAGGCTGATGATGAACTAAATATCTAAAATTAAGATATTAGAAAAATATAAATTCTAATTAAATAGAATAGTTAAGTTAAAGTTTATTTAAAATGATCCAGTTATACACAAAGTTATAAATATTAAACAGGTATGATCCATTTGGGAAAGGAAATCATATTGTGAAGGGTTTTCATGTCTTCATCACAGTTCTTGGAATGTGATAGAGTTGGGGTCATAATCCAGGTTTTCTAATAAAGTCCACTTCTTATCCCTGTAGATAGTCTATGAAGGGCTTCTTGAATGCATTAAGCCACTATGGAACTATATTGAGGTATGAGTATCATCTCTTTTGTTCAGCAGACCTTGTCTCCCAGTAGCTTTCTGGGTTTGGTAAAGCTCTGAGCCCTCCACTAGGTAAGCCATATCTCTTTCACCAAACTCCATGTGACAACTCTGCAAGCCCTGAAGAAGTCAAGATATCAATGTCCTCAGTGGCTTCTGCCGCAGCCCGGCTGGCTGGGCAAAATAACCGGGGGGTGACGAAGAACTTGTGTAGATTGATACAGCAGGAGTAGGAGCCGTTTATTGCAGGACAGGAGCAGTATTTATACATTCCACACAGCTTATCTTATTAGCATAAACTAGATACATCAGTCAACCAATAAGGAATCTCCACACTTAATAGCTCGCTTTTGTTACTTCTCAAACCACTCCCTCTGGCATTTTGCCAGGCACCATCCAGACTTGTTTACGAACTCTAACATTCCCCTGGCAAAATGCCAGGTGTTATTTTTGACTTGTTTACAGACTCTAACATTTCCCCCTTTTGTTTAATTTAAATAACAACCATAGTGGTTTTTACAGAAACACCATAAATAACCTGCTACAAACAGAAAGGGAGGATACAAAATGCCACAATACCAAGCCAATTGATGGCTCCATGCAAGAAGCCCTTGGAAAAATTATACCAGCAATGACACTGTTAGTAAAGATACCGAGTTACAATTTGTTATAGATTACAGTTTGTTGTCTCAGTCCAGGTAAAATGGTGTCTCAATAGATTAACTCACAGTCCAGGTAAATCACAGTCCAGGTAAGTTCTGCAGACAGCTAGCTTAAATCACAGTCCAGGTAAGTTTTGCAGGCAACTAGCTTGATCCGAAGTCTTGTCCGTTTCTCAGCTGAAGTCTTGTCCGGTTTTCAGCAACGCTGGAAATTCTTCCACCTTGGTCTTTACCGGCACTGGGACAAAGGCAGGAACTCCGGATGGCTAAAGAAAATCCTATAGCATTCTACTAAGAAAACAACCTTCTGAACAATTTAGTACATTATCTCAAGGTTTTTCTTTGCATTTGAAATAAGCATTAATAGTGCTCATTACTCATTAGTTTCCAGGTGTGGGAGAACCATTGTAGTTTAGTTATTGGCATTGAAAATGAGCAAACATCAGGGACGCTGGTAGCGTCTTCTGCTGGCTGTAGTGCCTGGGCAGCCCCAGATCGCCCTGGGGAGTGTCCCGGACTCAAACTGCTACTGGGCACAGGGAGCAAGAGCCTGCGAGACTGTGCCTCCAGGTCAGGTCTAGATTTGGGCTCGGGCAGTGGAAGAGCCAGCTCCCAGGCCAGGAGGCGGGGAAAGGCCAGTTGCCGCTGCCTCTTGGAAAATCCTTGCTGCGCTGTGACCGGCTTGCACACTCGGCAGCCGCCTCTCCGCTTCACGCACCCTCCGGTAACGGAAAGTATTTAGTAATAGCCTTTTGCTGCAACTTTTTTCCTGATAATCCTTCTTCTTCTGAACTTTCTTTTTCTTTCTGACTAGAGTTCCTGGGCTCTTATCAACACATGCCCTAACTATTCTTGGTTCCACTGGGGTGCCTTCTTCCCTTAGTAATTTACTTCTCACCCCTTCCATATTTTCATCATAAAGACAATACAATACACTGAGACAAAACAAGACACAAACATACTGTATCAAACTTCTCCATTTTCTTGAAATGGCCATTTTTCCTCTCGCCCTATCTGCCTAGGGACGAGCAGATTTGCTCCCGTCCTATCTATGGACAGGCAGCTTTTTTTTTGTCACTTACCCCCGAGTGTCCCGGGGCTCCCCGTACGGGCCACCATCTGCCGCAGCCCTGCTGGCTGGGCAAAATAACCGGGGGGTGACGAAGAACTTGTGTAGATTGATACAGCAGGAGTGGGAGCCGTTTATTGCAGGACAGGAGCAGTATTTATACATTCCACACAGCTTATCTTATTAGCATAAACTAGATACATCAGTCAACCAATAAGGAATCTCCACACTTAATAGCTCGCTTTTGTTACTTCTCAAACCACTCCCTCTGGCATTTTGCCAGGCACCATCCAGACTTGTTTACGAACTCTAACATTCCCCTGGCAAAATGCCAGGTGTTATTTTTGACTTGTTTACAGACTCTAACAGCTTCCATCCCAGGTTTAGCATCTGAAGGTACTTAAGTACACTTGGGAACATGAAAAGGAAAAGAAGTTAAAAATCAGGAGGAAACAGAATGTGGCAAGTTGCAGCCTTACAGTGCTGTGTTTATAAGACTTTTCAATGATCTGAGCCTGTGTTAGTTGAAAAGCTTGTTGCAATGCTGTTCTTGAAATGTAAAGTAAATCTGGAAGCTGAGGCAGAAGGGTCACAAGTTCAAAGCCAGATTCAGCAACTTAGTTAGACCCTGAGCAATTTAGCAAAGCCCTGTGTCAAAATAAAAGAAAGAAAAAGAGAGAAAGAAAGAAAGGAAGGAAGGAAGGAAGGAAGGAAGGAAGGAAGTGCTGGGATGTGGCTTAGGGGTTAAGTGCTCCCAGGTTCAAGTCCTGGTACCAAAAATAAAAAAGTTAAGTAAATAACTTCACAACCTACTTTCCCCCCAACTTTTTCTATCAAATCTTTCAAGGATTGTAGTCATGTGGCAGCTTACAGGACTCTGATAAAATTAATAAACTTTCTTTTTTTTCCCCCCTCACATTTGTTCAAGCAAAAGATATAGATTCTTGATAAGTGTCTTTAATTCCAAGGTCTTAGGATTTTTGATCCTCCACTTCTTGGAGAAGTGCTTCGATTTCATGAAGACCTCAAATATGCTACATAAAAAGCACCCTATTGTCTTTCTATTGTTGATCAGTATTTCACAAAATGTTGATAGGTTAGTTGTGTGTGTGTGGGAGGGTTAAGGATGGTTCCTTAGAACTTGTGCTTACAGAACTTCTGGGTTCAGAGTTCCACAGATTGATTGACATTGGAGGAGGGAAAGTGTTACTTCATCTGAGTTCTAAAGAGGCTTCAGAGGCTGGAGGGCAATGAGACCTACTTAAGGGAGGAGTGCACCACACTGGAAAGGCACACTCTGGAATAAGAAATATTTGCATTCCATTCCCAGCTCTGTCACTTGTTAGTTCTGTGAACTTGGGCAAATTACTTAGGGATGGTGAAGTTGAAGTTTCTCATTTACTAAATGTGAATAGTAATAATACCCTCTTAGGAATTTTATAAAGACTAAACAAAAAATTTTGTGTAAATCCCTTAGCTTTGTGCTGGGCACACAGTAGGTAAATTAATAGGTCACAAGCTAAGCTTTCTGCCAAATATATCAAACAATACAGTGCCTCAAAGAGAAGAGTATGTGTTTCTATTTCCTATGAAAGTCTTGTGAGCAAGGGGTCCAGGGAGAATAGCAGCTCGGCTCAGCAGGTCATTCAAGGACAGTCACACTTTCCTTTCATCTTCTTGTCTTGCTGCCACCTCAGGAGTTGTGCAGCCTTCATGTTCAGAGCTGGCTCTTACTGAACATCAATCAGGGTCCCAGAGAGAAGCACAATGCACATTCCATTGACATATTTTAAATGAGTTTGACAAAGGGACAATTTTCAGCAACAGGACCTGGGTTAAAAGAAACATGAGAGAGGAGGCAATGTCAGGGAGCCTAGAGAAACGGGCTTAAAGAGACAAGGGAGAATTTGTGAGCACAAGTGGGAGAGGGCTATTAGAAGAGCACATGATGGCTGGGTTGGCGGTGTGAAGGACCCAACACAGAGGAGTCCTGGAATAGATGGGATCAGGGAAAGGAATGCCTGACCTTCTTGTTGTCTCACCATGTGGTCATCTAATTGAGGACATATCTGGCATCCCCAGAAGGGAAAAGCCTCAAATGAAAGATCCAGCCCCTCATCCCAGATCTGTTCAATCAGAGAATTCCTTCTAACAAGGTCCTTATTTATTTATTTATTTATTTATGTGCCAGGGATTGATGAACTCAGAGGCACTCAACCACTGAGCCACATCCCCAGATTTTTTTTTTTTCTGTATTTTATTTAGAGACAAGTTGCTTATCGCCTCGCTTTTGCTGAGGCTGGCTTTGAACTCATAGTCCTCCTGCCTCATCCTCCCAAGCTGCTGTGATTACAGGCATATGCCACCGTGCCTGGCTTCTCATGATTACAGCACATAGTTTGGGAAATACTGTTAAAACCTGTAGCTTTTATTTTACTTTATTTTCCAAGATGTGTTTGATTCCAAGTGCCAGTCAATGAAGTGAGGCTCTTAGAGGAATCAATATCCCTATAGTTTACATTATTTCTAGAAAATTTCTCATCTCTGTAGTGTCCCTAGAGAGGTAGGTAATAATGCTGTGGGTTTACTATTTTGGTGGGGCATGGAAGGCTTTTCCATTACCTTAAATGTTTTCTTTCTTATCATCATATACATCATTTCAACATCTCACAAAGAATGTCCCCTTAAATATGTCAAATACCTTAGTAGTCAGCTTGTGAGTTTAATTTTTAAGATCCTTGGCATCAATCAGCTATTACCAAAGCCTGTTGAATGATATGTCATCCCTATTGCTAACTGTTGTCACTCTACCCCTGTGACACATGTTTGTCTCTGATTTTAATTGCCATTATTTGGCTTTCACCTCCTAGTGTCCTCTTCTCATTCAGATCAAGAACCATACTAAATGGTCAATTTCCTACTTTTATTTCTAGCGTACAGTAGAGAGCTGCCCCTGAATATTTCAAAGATACAGGCAGCCCTGTCGTCAGCACATATTTTACTGCTATGGTACAGAGAATTTCCTCCCAGCCCTCTCATGGCTATGGCTTACAACCATCTTAATTTGCACAAAATAGATGCCCTGCTCCCAAGCCTGATGTTGTGTTCTCCTTACTTAGAATATGCCAGAAGAGTGCTGATTTTATCCTTACGGATATTAGGCCAAGCAATTGGCTTCCTCACAGAACCTAGGAGTGATTCCCCAGGGCTCAAGCCAATACTTCCAGTTCAGAACTCTGAGTAAGTGCACTGATGTCAATGAATCCAGGAAGAAATCGTCTTAGGTTTCATGTGCCTTCTCGGACACCTTCAGAGGACAACCTCATTTACCACGGTTAGGTTCACTTGGGTGAGAGTTGACAATTCCAAGCAATTCCTCCATAATACAGGCTATTTTCTGCCAGACCTTGTACTTTTATATCAACAATAGCTAGGATCTTTTATATATTTGAAGGAAAATGACAATTTGTCAGAGTGGGTTCTGGGGAGAATCCCTTTATGGTAACCGTGGTTTAAGAATTTTTTTTTTTTAATAAGGAAATTTTTGTTCCAGCAGACAAAGGGAGTCAGAATGTTGTCTGAAAGGGAGAGTTGACTCTATTTGAGGTTCAATTTCTCATCATCAAGTGCCTCTCAGCCAATATCAAGGTTTCAGTCTTCCCTGTTACATCCCTTTCCTTAGCATAAGACACCTGGTAAGGATGGGCATTTAATTAGTGCTGTGACTCTGCAATCCATGAAATCAGACTCTGGGCTGGACTCCAAGTCTTCTCCTCCCCACAGAGGTTTTCAGACTTTGCCTCCAAAGCTTTGGACTTCCAAAATCAGCATTTTATTTCCTAGGTCTAATTTAGGAGCCATCAGAAGCTACTAGTGTATCCTGCCATCTTTGTATTGACTGTGATCTCCTCAACACCTGAATGCCAGAGCCACTTGACCTCTGCATGCCTCTGTCTGTCACCATTTTATCCTTTGCCTTCATCTAGGATGATTTGAACAATTTGATGATGATGGCTCAGATGATCTGTATCCTTTTTATTCCCAGCAAATGTAATTTCAAATATATGAGCAAACCTCACCCATAAAGCTAGTTAGAATTCTGCCTTCCAGTGCAACTCCTGGTACTATACACTATATCAATCATGTTTCAGAAAGGAGGGGGCACATTCAAGCTGACACATGAAAGGAATTAAATAAAGGAGCTAATGAGAAAGGCGTGTGTGAGGTTAAACGAACCCGCAACAAGGGAGCTACTGTCAAGCCTAGACCTTTAAAGGAAAAGGGAGAGAAAAAAGAAAACCTGAGACATAAAAAGGAGAGTTCCAGCTGAAGAACTGGACACAGTCCTTTGGGGAACATGAAGGGAGAGAACACAGCCTCTGGACACAGAAGGCTCTAGAAGAATAAATTTTCCCGTCTACCAATCTCCCCTAGACTAAACCCAGCAGAAAGCCGGAGCTCATGGGAATCCACATAGCCCAGCTTTTGGGGGCAAAGTACTAGAGGGAGAGAGAATCTGAAGGTACAAAGAAAACACCCATCCTCTCTGTTCCATGATCGAGGCATGAGAAAAGGAAGAGTAGCAAAGGATAAGCAATGAGCTGAAAACAAAGCCCCAGATCGAGAGCACATTGGTTCCTCTTGTCTCCCTTTGGTCAAAATTTAGGCACATGGCCACACCATCTGCAGGAAATCCTGAGAAGTATAAATTCAAGCTGGGAGGCCATATGCACAGCTAAAACTTGGGGGTTTATTTACTAAAATAAAGGAAAGAATGAATATTAAGGCAAACCTAGTGAGTTTTGTCATAGTATATTTTCATGCAAAGTAGTGGCAAAGAGGAAGTAACTTTATATGAATGAAAAAGTGATTGCATGAGTCATTTAATGAATATTTACTCTCTACTTGGTATTCAAAACTCTGAATCAGATAGAGAGCCATAGACGGATCTCATGCATGATCCTTACCTTCATGGGAAAGGATGAATTCCCATTACCAGTAACTAGTTTGGGAAAACTTTAGAATAACTCTTTGGAGACAATTAATATATTTTAAACTAATTTTTTAAAGTTTTTTTTTTCTGAAGAAAAAAGTGAATATAGTGGTTAGGAAGAGCAGAGGGAATAAAAGAATGGACAATTAATATGAGATCCATCCAATTACTTGAAGTACCTATTAACCAACACTGAGAATATAGCAGATATGGAAACAGAGACCCTGTCCTCTTGGACCTTACTTTCTGGTTGGAGAAAACATAAAAAAAGACATTATGTGCTTTGATATAAGGAGTCCCATAGAAGTTTTTGTGTTAATGTAAGAATGTTCAGGGGAAATGGTTAGATTATGTGAGCTGTGATATAATCAGTTCAGCTTAGTATGAATGCACTAACTGGGCATGACAGGATGAGGTGGATTACTGGGTGCATGATATGGAAGGGCACATCTGCCCTGTGGGCTCTTTGCCCCCTGTCTCTCTGCTTCTTGATTCCACCATGAGCAACCTTCCTCCACTTGGCCCTTTTCCTATGATGTGTTGCCTCATCCTGGGCCCAGAGCAATGGAGTCAGTTATGGATGGAGTGAGATTTCTGAAACTGTGAGCCCCAAATAAACTTTCCCTTCTCTCAATTGTTTTGGTCAAGTATTTTTCTCATAGCAATGCAAAGCTGACTAATGCACATGTATAATTAGGTGAGGAGACATAAATGGCATTTCAGAGTTTCATGGATGTTCTGCCCAGAAAGGCAAGACTTCAGTGAAGTGATGAAAAAAATCACAAAGGTCTGTAAAATAAGTATACAAGGCTGAGGAAAAAAATGACTCCATGTATCTAGAAATAGAAAAGGTTTTGTGTAGAGAATAACCCACAAACGAATAAGAGCAATGCATGAGTGGAGAACGGTAGAAGACTATAGAGAAAGCTATGAGTTTGAACATGTGAGCCCTTATTATCCATTAGCAGACTTAGGATTGAGTTTAGAATGGATTTTTTTTATAAAAGGAAGGTGACAAACTGATTTTCATCTGATATATATTATGTGTGAGAACTCACAGTGATTTGGGTATGATTGTTGGCAGTCATGGTGAGTAGTGGTTGGATTGCAGATATACCTTGAAAGTATGTCTGATAGAATTGACTAGTGTATTTGTTTGAAATGTGTGAGGCAAAAAAGAGAGTTGTTTCCAGACCAAGGAACTGAGCAACTAACAGTGGGCCACAAGCAGATATGGGAAAATATCAAATATTTGTCTTGGACATATTAATTTTGCAGTATATTTGAACATCTATGAAAGAATACAATTAATATGTCAATAGATAGGAGTCAACCAGATAAACTGTTAGCATATATGAGTTTTGAACAACCCAAAACACTCTGAGAACTAGAGAAATATAATTTACCTAGAAAATTGGTAAGATGAAGATTTAAATGTCACTAGGATGAATACAATTGTCAGAGCTATGTGCATGACTGAGAGGACAGGTAGCAGAAATTCAGAGCCTTGGACAAAATTTGGAAACAACAGCAAAATGCCTTCTCTTCCATCCATTATTTCCATTTGCCTATTCTCAAGACAGGGACTTCAAGGGCCATGTTATTAGTTCATTTTCATTATTATTAAATAATAATAACATGCTAATTGTAAAGCTACTTTGTATTTCAAAAGAAATATTTTCCCTAATCTAAAGGTAAGATAGGTTATGGATTCAAAATGACAAACGATTAGTAAACATCAAAGGGACTAGTCCATATCCTTAACATGACTTGAATGTAAAATGAAACCAACTTGTACTTGAATATTGTTCCAAAATCAAAGACTTGGGACCATAGATAGGTCAATACCTCAATTATGAAGAGTTGAGTAATCAGAATAGTGTGAAGTTAGCAAATATTAGAGCAGTTCTTAAAATCAACTAATATATATTCTGATACCAATCTCCTTGCTTAAATCTTAGTCTCAAAATAGAACAAAATTAAATGAAATGGGCCAATATTAAAACACATACACCTTTTCATTTTGGCATAGGGTATTATTGTAGCCATTTTTTCTAGCTAGTATGATATACAAGTTTTTAAACAGGTGGGCATGAATAGATTCTATGAGGACTACTAAAAAGAAACATTTTTAACATATCTATCCCTCAAATTCCATAATGAAAGAAAATTTGGTAATTTTCATTAAAACTATAATGCTGTCAACAGTTGGCTATAATTTATGTATTTTTAAAAAATCATTGGTGCTCTAATGAATGCTGAATTCATTCTCTTGATAGATATGGTTGACTGAGGCATATTTACGTTTCAAAGAGGCAAAATGGCTGTAGAGGTCATCGGTGATCATGAGTCTTCTCACACTTTATTTTACCTTATGTTTTCTAAGAGATAATGCTAATATGTTTGAATAAATGCATGTGAGTCCTTATTTGGTGAACAGAATTGACATCATATTAAATTATTTGGCACTTACTGACTTTTATATCCTGATTTCAGCTTTACAGGAGCGTGAATGAATAAAATTTGTAAGGCACTACAATACAACAAAGGCCATTGTGAAGGCTGTGTCAGCCTTTGCTAAAATATCACTACTTTAATGTGCTTCTTATAAAATATTTCCTATGAAAACTGTAGTGAAGGAAAACATATATTTTATAAATTTCTTGGTGGAGGTAAAACATATCTAAAGTGCCTATTGCTACACAATAATGTGCAAATAATAAATAAATATATGCAAAAGAGTTTCTAACAAAAAATGAAAGGGAGTAGACATAGGAATAGATTAGTCTTACTGGAAACTGAAAATACAGAAAACAGATGTTAAAAAATGTATATGCATACTTATTTATATATGTTAGAAGATGTAGCAAACTGTAGAAGCATTTTGTACAAATAAAATTTTAATTTAATCCCTGAAGAAGCATGTCTAGTACCCAATAAAGAATTCCTAGCACACTTCAATAACTCAATAGTTTAATTTTAAACTTGAGGAATTCTCAAAGCTCATCTTCAATTAATTTTCTACTTACACATAACACACACACACAATGTTCCCTCTAACTAGTGTTCTATTCCAACTTCTACTGGTTAAAATATGTTTGTGTGGCTTTATTGTTTGTGTTTTATTTTTGTAATACTGGGGATTGAACTCAGGGGCTCTCTACCACCAAGCTACATCTCCAGCCCTTTTTATTTTTATTTTTAAATTTTAAGGCAGATATTGGCTAAGTTGAAGGTAGATACAGGTTACCTTCAAAGGAGCCATGCTCTGCCTCAACTTCCCTAGTATCTGGGAATACAGGAGAGCTAGACATTTGTGTTTTCTGATGAAACACAATTATAAATAAACCAACAAAAAGGGTAAAGTAAAACCAAAATCATTTATATCACCCGTGAGAATAAATTTAAAGACATGAGAAGAAATTATAATATTTACTTATGACACGATAAACACATTTCTCTCTGATTCTCTGGTTCAAGTATTGTTTTCTAAAGTAGTTATTTTAGACTACTATTACTACAATAAAAGTGAGTTTTCACAAAGAATTTTTCACTGGTCTTTATGTTTCTTGGAAGCGATTCTGAGTTGAATCGTTCAGTGCTAGAAGGCAGCCGTCAGTGATCTGGGTGTGTGTCTGCTATTCTAGCCCTAGAACTTCTCCAGTGTCTAGATTTTGAGAGCATGTTGTGATGAAAAAACTATAGTCATAATGTCAGATCACCTTCTCAGTGCAGCGTTAGCAGAAGTAAAGGTTTTATTTTCATCTCAATGTTTTCTGTTTCTAGATATTTAAAGCCATAGTTTATGTTGACCCTATATCTGTAACTTGGGAAGAAGCCATTGGAGACAGCTCATCTCACTGTCACAAAGCATAGGGTGTAGTCCTTGCTCACATCTTCCATAATGTGCTGCTAGCTGTCTGTCACTGGGGACTCAGCTGGATTGTTGGTCAGTGCCACTCCATGATGGAATTTCTTCCTGGGATTCCTGACAGTGTGGTGCCTGGTCCTCCTTATACCACAGACCCAAGCAACCAGGGGGTAGAACCACCTGTGTTCTAAGACCTGGGTCCAGACCCTGGCAGAACACAACTTCCACCGTATTTAGTCTAAAGCAGTCCCAGAAGTACATTTAGATATACGCAGAGGGGACACAGATCTCGGGCTCTCCTCAAGAAGGCACATTTTCATCTTTCTTTTCCCTACCACAGTTTTTAATTCAGGAGGTGATAAAAGTAGTATTCTTTATTAGCTCCCTGGCAATAGAACCCATTTTTAATACTGATATTTTTTGTAATGTAAACTGATCAATAATAAGTGGAGTATTTTGTTTATACTTTCCTTTATAAATCGTGATCCTGGGGCATAAAATGATGAATTGGCTTTACTTAGTTCTCCTAATGAATCCATGGTTCAAAAGATAATATTGAGATTGTGTTCTAGAATGTATTAGACATGAATTTAAAAATGCATGTTAATTAAATTAAAAAAAAGATATACTGAAACACCATCATCCATTCATTATAGAGCCCACAGCCAATTAAGACACTGACTCCAGGACCCTGTGGAGACCAGCAAGTGGCTCATGGAACTAGTTACACACTACCAGCCAGGAAGAGAGAAGCCCTAAATTCAGCTGCAGTAACATGATCAGGGCTGTTGTACATTTGTGTTTTCAAATGGAGTGCATGCCAGAATCTCTTTTCATAATTCTTATGAGTATGTTGGAACTCCTCAAAACTTGCATTGAAGACTTTTACTTTTCCCACTCTCTATTTTTCTCATTTGAATATCTCATTCATAACACTGCTCCAGCAGATCAATGATTTAAATTTTTATCTGCATCCCTGACTCCCATCTTATCTCCAGACAATTTATTCAATTCCCTGCTTAATATTTTCATTTAGAAGGCTTAAACACTCCAAAAGTCAATATTTTCACACATGAGTTTTCCCTCATCCCTGGTCTCCCGCCAGTGTTCTGTGACATAGTTTGCATGGAATTGAGGAATCCCAAAGTCTGTTCTACAATCCTGTCTTCCTCAATCTCCATGCTGTTTGTTTGGCCTCCGATTTGTTAACCCCACTAAGGAAACCCCACACAGGTGAGGATTGTCACCTTTTGTTATCATTGCATTCCCAGCAGCTTCACACAGTGTGGGTGTGCAGTACATTTTCTAATAAAATAATTATCTCATAGTTGTCTTTATTGTGGAACTATTTTAGCGAATTCATAAAATTGAGTTTATTTCTAAAGTACATATGGTAAGAACCATGTGAGAATATATTTTCTAAAGTTAAATCATTTATAGAGATGGATCAGAGTACACTAAAAATTGTTAAAGACTTACTAAAAATAAAACAGATTTGGGGGAAAAATACATCTTGTAGATATTGGGTAGTTTTAGGATTCCTTAGGGACTGTAGAAGCTTTTCCCCAATGGAAGCCCTAAATTAAGGACATCTCTGAATTCACAGCACAAAAGTAGTCAGAAGATTTTATAGTTCAGGCACCAACAGAGAGAAATGGCAAAATAGCACAAAAGACAGCTTCTCACACAGTGTAAATCATGTACCAAGAATAAGGTTTTCTGTTTTCTATGTCATCAGTGTAGGTGAAGGTTTTGAGACAGGTAACACAGAACTAGAAAGGCTGTTCTGAGACCATTTAAACATTGAATACTGATGGGCCAGGGACTATATTTGCTACTTTTCCTATTTATTAAGTTTCAAGTAGCCTTATAATGTTTTCATCCCTTCCTGTAAGGGAATCATTTTGTTTTTTGTAATCTCTAGAAAAAATCTTTTTACTCCTAAATTCCTTTAAAAAGTGGGCTTCTCTCAACCTTCTTTTTAATCTGTACTCAGTTCCAATTAGTTTTAAAGTCAGTTAGTTGACAAATGATTTTTTATTTACTTTTCTATTTCTCCAATAAATTTCCAGATTTTTAAGGGTGAGCACTCTTTTGTATATATCCTTATATTTCAAGAATTTAACACAGATATGAACACACTGTAGACAAAAAAGAGCATATGCCTCTTTCACAATAACAAAAAAACTGACATAGTTTCCAGGTAAATGTTAGAATGCAAAACCAGAATGCCACTCAGAAGGCAAAAACTAAGAATGAAGAATGCTATTGAAAGAGAAAAGCAGAAGGAATAACCTGGAGTTGAGAAGCTCACATTATCTTGGAAACTATCTTTTTTTTAAATTCTAGTTTTAAGAAAATTAGCATATTTTTAGCTCATCCAGAGTCATATTTTTGAGCATTCTGGCCACAGATTATATTAAGAGTATATCACACAAAGAGACTCCAGTATTCAAATACATACACACAACTGAAAAATATTCATAAACAATATATATCTTACTTCATGGCATGAATTCTACTGCACCATTATATTCTTTCCTATATTTGCTTTGTAAACTGATTTCATCTTGTTAGTGGGTTTTGACATACAGTTTGAAAACGTACTAGACGAGAAATGTGCTGGACACACATACTGGAGACAGCATTGTGCACTCTGCAGGGCATCTGTGAGCAGCAATTTGCAGTAGCCCTTTTCTCTACAGTAAGATTCATCCTTGGCTGTTGGAAGAAGCAAGAACCTCACAAATGAAATGAAATGATCAATACAAGCTTTTTACTCTTCTAAGCCAAGGATTTTGTGGAATCTCTAGCTATGGCCCAACTGTTAAGATTCATACAAAGTGATTTCTTGATTCATTTAATAATCTAAGTGAATGTTTTAGATAAATCACTAGATAAGTCACATTGAATCATTCTGTTCTGAATGAATCTAAAAGATCGTAGAAGGGAAAAGAGTTTATTTGATTAATGTCTGATACATGATGCCTAAACAAATAATATTTACATCAAGACAAGTACTTTTTAAACTTAGTCCATTGTTACCATTAAACAATACCTTACAGAATTTTCTAAACTATTTTATATCACAATGATTTTACATATTTGTAGAAAAGCATAAGTCTGAAATGAAAGCACTGCTAAATAGATATTTTCTCTTTTTTCAGATAATATTTCTAGTATAAGAAAAAAATCCAAATTTTCTAGAGGATTTTAGTTTAACTTCTATTTAATAACCCATTTTTCCTCTTTTTGTTAAATTAAATTTATAATGTCTAAGATAAAACCTGAAACAACTTGGAAGAAGAGAAGACACTTAGAAGTATGTACAATTGTTTTTGAATAATTACATCAATGTTGAGGAGTTCACAGGAATATTTATAGGGTTCAAGATTCAAAATTAATGTAAGGATTCCTGCTGCTGCACGTAAAGTTTTGGATGGGTTTTCAGACACAAGCACTGCTGTAAGTCTAATTTGAAGACCACACTTTCTGAGATGCTATTTATATTTTCAATTTACATCTAGAATGCAGGTTTCAAAAAGAGTGAAAATTAGTAAAAATAAACATCACCATGCTTTGCTTCTAAAGGTATTTAGTTTGAATGTCTTCGTTTTATTAATATACATAAAATAATATTTTATAACACACTGTAACTTGACTAAAAGAGGGATTTGTAAAATATGTAAACCTCTTAGAAACCTGAATTTTATTGCAAATCAATAGGCAAAATTATCCTTATCAATTAGTAGAGGTGGGCTGGGGATACGGCTCAGTTGGCAGAGTGCTTGCCTGGAATGCACAGGCCCTGGGTTCAATTCCCACCACCACCAAAAAAATTAAAAAATAAAAATAAAAATGGGGCTGGGTTGTAGCATGTGTGAGGTGCTGAGTTCGATTCTCAGCACCATATAAAAATAAATAAATAAATAAAAATAAAGGTTCATCCACAACAAAAAAAATATACATAAAAATACTAACAACATATTTAAAAAAATAAAGAAGGCGGAAATAGTACAAAAGCCAAATTATCTACTAATATTAAAAAAGTCAATCCTTTCTATACTCCAACTCAGTTTTTCATTTTGATTTTTACCTTCTTTTAAATTGAATATTGGTGATGCTACCTAAACATAGGCTTTATCTTTGAGGCAAAAATCAAAGAGAGATTTGTGGTAGAAAATAAACCTATAAATATAAAGTGCTCATAATTATTTTACCACATATCCACATATTATTTTTTGTTAAGAATGTATAATTACAACAAATTTTTAAGAAAATGTATAAATTCATAAAGATTTTCTGTATACCTGAGAAGTTTTTTTGTTGTTGTTGTTGTTTTGGGTTTTTTTGTTTGTTTGTTTTTGCAGGTAACTGAGAAGGTTTTTTTTCTTTTTATACCTCCTGTTACATGTGTATGTGTCATAAAATTTCTTGATCAATCCAAAATTGACACAAATCACAAATTGGTCATATGAAAGGAAAGTTAACACAACAATGATTAATGGTCTATTTCTTTCTTCTTTCTTTCTTTCTTTCTTTCTTTCTTTCCTTTTTTTTTTACAGATGCGTCTGATAGCATACACCAAACAAATTGACAAAATCTTAAGCATCAGAAAAAAATGTTCATATGTTTAATTAACCATCTAGTTGTATAGTTGAAATTACGGGAGTGTAGTAGTTAAGGCCATCATCCTTGAGTTCAAATCCTGGCTCCAACCAGGATTCCTAATGTGTTTGAATCTGACAAAAATGTCTTAATCCCTCAGTCTTTTCAGTTTACAGGTGCAAAATTGAATATCTCTTACCATAGTCAATAGAATAGATTGAAGTGCTTAAAACTGTGAATATTCTACATTTTGTCCTACATTTGCTTTTTTGGTCCCTTTCTAAGTGTTTGTAGGTAACTATAAAAGAAACCATCTATATGGTAATTTATAAATAATAAATACTTATTTCTTACAATTTTGGAGGCTTGAAGGTCCAAAATCAAGGCAGTAGCAGATGCAGTGTTTGATGAGGGCAAGTTGCTCATAGATGGTACGTTCGTTTTATTTCCACCCAGGGAGGGAAGAGCACAGGATCTTCCTTTGATTTCTTGTATAATGGCACTAATCACATTCACGAGCACTTGCATTTATGATTCAGTCTCCTCCCAAAGGCACAATTCCTTAATCCTAACAGGTTTGAAATGACTTTTTAACATATAAATTTCAGAGAACACAAACATTCAAATTATAACAGTCTATCATAGCACTAGGATCATGCTGAAATAGATATCCATCAATAAATTGACTAACATTTGTTGATACTAAACATATAAAGAATGTAAGTAAGAGATGCACTTAAAATCTCGGTGAGTATATGGTTTAAATATGAGGTGTTCCCCCAAATCTCCTGCATTAGGACACGATGTTCAGAGGTGAAACATCAGATCATGAGAGCTGTAACCTAATCAGTTGAGATGAATAATTTGAATGGACTACCTGGGTGGTAACTGTAAGCAGCTGGGTGTGGCTGGAGGAGGATGGGTCCCTGGGTGTGTGCCTTGGCAACTCTGCTTCTTATCTTCTGGCTCTTTCTTCTTTCTCTCTGCTTCCTGGCTACCATGAAGTGAGAAGCTTTTCTTACACCATTGTCCTTGGACCATGTTGTTCTTCTTCATCTTGGGCCCAAAGGGATGGAGTCAGCCAACTGTGGACAGAAACTCTGAAACTATGAGCACAAAATGTAACTGTTTGTCCTCAAAATTGGTTTTGTTGGGTATTTTGGTCATAGCAATGTAGTCATAGAGGCACTAAGATAGAAATAATCACAAATACTCCTTGACTTATGATGGAGCTATGCCCTGATGAACTCATCAAAAATTGAAAATATCACTAGATTGGGAATGCATTTAATACACCTAACTTACCAAACATCACAGCTTGGCCTTCCTAAACTTAAAAGTGCTCAGACCACTTACATTAGGATACAGTTTAGCAAAACCATTTAACACAAACCTATTTTATAAATAAGTTTTAAATATTGCATGTAATTTATTGAATACTGTCCTGAATGTAAAAAAAAATGTTCTTTTTTGGGGGGGGGTACTCACCATTAACAAATGGTTAATAAACACTAGCTTTCTATTGATCATGAATCACTTTCACATCATTGTAAATTCAAAAAATCTAGGTCAAGCTATCATAAGTTGCTGATCATCTGTAAATGTTTGTATTTGGTCACTGAATTATTGAACTAAGAAGAATCAATACTTGAAATAATATTTTATCATAAAATTAATATTTTTCCATCCCTTCACTCACTGTGCCCCAATGGTTACCTAATATCTTTCGTACACAGATACCCATCTACAAAAGGACAAGAAATGATGGACTTTTGTTATCCGATTATTTCTTATAGCAGAAGGGTAAGTAAAGTCAGCATTACATTATAATCTCTTGGCAAAGAGAATACTTTTAGCAATTTTAGGAGCAATGCTAAAAAAATGAAAGATCCAGGGTATAGCAACAGTCAAAGTAAAAATAAACCACAATCAAAATAGCAATTATAGTTTGGAGACACAAGTTGTGACTTTGAAATCACATCTTTATAACAAAATGCAGTTAGAATGAAAAATAAGGTTGTCTGTAAGTATATGTGATTGTTTTCACTACAGATTTTTAGTCTGGAAAAATGGCAAGGAGACTCCCAAACTATGATGAAACCAAATTGTCCCAAAATAGAATACAATCAAGGAGAAGAAGAGAAAAGTACCAGTGGTCCCAAGTAATAACCACACAGAGCTTTTCAATAATTACTTACAGATAACTGCTAGATCTTACTCCTCAGTAAGACTCAGGAGATAGGAACAGTTGATGCAAGATATACATAGGACTACAGAATGTTTTGAGGAAAAGACTTTCCTGTTTTCTGTTTGGTTCTTCTAGAAGATGGAAACTCTAAAGAAGCACTTAAATAGAGGTTTCCCTAGCTCTAGGAAAGTATCAAAAACATCTGATAAGTTCAATCTAGAAAGCTGTAAAATAATGATTGTAGTAATCAACGTCATCATTGAAGCACATAGTAATAATAACCATAATTTCAAGAAAGGTGAATATGGAAAAGTAAATATTAAATTTGTGGTATAATATTAAATAAAATTTAACCAATGTTTGCCCATCTGGGGAATTTAAGTATAGACTACAAATTTCTTTCTTTAATAGTGATAAACCTGTCTGAAAATTTTCAGAGAAATACCGCTTAAACAATTTTGTAAAATGAATCAATTAGAGGTCAAACTAATAATATGAAATTTTCTTATAATGTAACAACCTAAGGAAAAAGTTAATAATTTCCACATATGATTAGCCTAGAAACTTCTGTTTGCTTTTTAAATGTTATATCTAAAAGATTAATTACACCACATGTACAGTATTGAGTTAGGAAAAGAAAACCAACCTCACAACTTTATGGTAATGATGTCTAATAAGTTTTAATTGATAATGCTAATTTCTGGTACAGAGGATATTACTTGGCACAAATTCCTCCTCAAATTATAGCTGTTCTAAGAAAATTAAATGTTTTACTTTTGAAAGTTAATTAAGAATGTTTTCAGTAAAGTTCTCTGATCTTAAAAGAAGAGAAAAATTGAGAAAGAAATATTAAAATTAAAGCATTGTATAGCACCAAGAATTCAGTCTGTCTATTTAGCCAATTTTTAAGTAGGGGCATCTCATAACCAATTCACACATCAGAGACTTGTTTTCTGAGGTACACGATCTGTGTGTCTCTTCGCATTTTTAAAAATATATTAGTAACATATTTAAACATGTAAGTGTCAAAAGAATGATATTAGCATGTATATGTGCCTTTTCTCCTAAAGGAGGCTACAAGATATTTTAAAAGAGTGAAAGCAAATCTTTTACTTTTAATATGATATTTTCCTTAAAATTTCCCTAAATTCTAATATTTTAGGATAACGTACCAAATGATGTTTATGATAGAACAGGCTAATCACTCTGTTCTGTATACAGAGAGTACAAAAAATGTGTGTGTGTGTGTGTGTGTGTGTTTAATATATATTTGGGCTTGTTGGAAAGCCTATATAGAGGTTTCTGGAAAGTTTTATAGTAAGCATTAGTTGAAAACACTTGGAAGCAAGTTTACCTTATTCAAATCATGTGTCTCCCTTTGAGACAGGTGTCAAGGTCAGGCTGTCAGTGTAGGTAATGAATGCTGGAAGTCCATAGGATGATGACTGGTCATCAAAGAGAGAATGAAGGACTGCTAGTGATTCTTCTCCATACTCATGCTCCTAGGCATATCTGGGAAAGAAAAAGAAGACAATGATTCAAGTGGGGAGTTCTAGCATCTATAAAAAGCAACTTGGGCCTCTTTTACTGGCCCTTGGCTCCAAGGACCTCTTCTCTCCAGAGAAGTCTGTCTCTATCACTTTCCTAAATAAAACTTGCTTGCTACACTTGCCTAGGCCATTCTCTTGGTGTTCATTCTTCTACTTTAGGGAACAAGAACTCGATCCCCACCAGATGGTATTATTTTCACATTCCATGATGTATGCATGGTGTCTCATACAGAGAGTCTAGTTCTCTGCCAATGTTTTTCCCCTTGCTGTAAAGGGACATCATTGTAACACAGGATGTGGATAAAAGGATGGCTTGAGTTGGCCTGCATGGTGCTTTATACCTGCTTGTGTTTAATGACCTGCCACAGGCCCATTTTTGATTGAGGCAAGAGGTGTTCCAAGTAGACAAGGGCTACTCAGGAGAAGCAGCTTTCTGGACCCATTTGCATTGCACATCAAGCTACCCGCTTTGGTAACTAGATTAACCTTTCTGAGATTCAGTTTTGCCATCTGGAAAATCATACCCAGCCTAGATCATTGGTTTTGAATCTGTTCTCTGTAGTTTTAAAGGATCCCAGCAGGCTATCTGAGGGCCCTGGTGCAGGAAGGAGGAACTGTATTTTGAGCTGATTTTCATACTGGAGATGCTCCAAAGATTTCTGAACCTTGAAAATAGTATAAATGGGTGGAAATAACTGAATGAGATGGCCTTCAAGGTTTCTTCTTGCTCTCTTTACCTGTGAAATGTGTTCCCTTCCTCAGTACAGTCATTTCATGTTAAGAAGCCTCAACCTGGATTTGATTTATTGTATCTGCTTACAACTTGGCATGATTTCTATTTTTTAGTGATAGTTTCCTACCACCACCTTCTACAAGCAGACCTCCTGTGACTTATTACATAATGGATAATCACATGAGGGTTGAATACATTTGACAGTGTCCATTTTTTAAAATTTAATTTTAAATAAAGAGATATATTTCTCCATTTTTCCTGTAATTATCCTCAAAGAAAACATGTTATAGCACGTCACTTCAGGTCTTTATTTCTGTTAGTCTTCCAAATTCCTCCAGAATAGCTTTGTTTTGCAGTGATAGATTTTTGTCCTTAGAATATTTCATTGGGAAAGCAATCTGAAGCAAGAGAACAATTTAGATTCTTTACAACTGACTAAATATAACATAAATCTGAAAGCACTTGGGCCTCTGAAGTATCCAAGTTCCTAGAAAAAAATACCTATAATATACACCTTTCTTACTTTGCAAGATTACTGAAACATTTTCCTATGGAGTTTAACATCCAATAAATATCACTTTTAGAATATCATTTATTTGTACTCCCAGGTGTGCCTTTCGAATAGCTTGACATCATATATTCACATTCAGATGTACAGACTTTCTGAGATTCTGCCTAAAATTATTTTAAAATATTTTTTAAAAGTAGATAAAATATATAGATAATTTAATTCCCTTTAAATTATTGAGTTCTTTAATTTCTGAAAAAAATAATAATGCCTAAAATTTTATGTCAATGGGAAATCAAAGAGCATCCTTAGAAACTCTGAAAGTTTCTGTTCTTCTTTTCCAAAAGACCCTCTGATTTCTAAATCTGCATAATTTACAAAAAGGCTAATGAATGTATGAGAGGGGTTTATCACATGACATAAGATATTCTCTACATTTTGTTAACATCATTTTACTCTCTCTACATATATGCTATATGTGTACACACAATAGTTTTCCAGGATTATGCAAGGGACATTAGCTGATACTAACTAAAATCTGCAAAAGGTCAAATCCCTTACATAAAATGATGTAGTATTGGTAGAACCTGTGCACATTTTCTTTTATATTTTAAATCACTTTTAGGTTACTTGTAGTGGTTAATATGATGTAAATGCAAGGTAGGTAGTTGTTATACTATATTGTCTAGTGAATAAAAAGAAAAGAAAGTCTGCACATATTTATTACAAATGCAATATATTTTTCTGAATATTTTCAATCCACAGTGGTTTAATCAATGGATGAAAAACCTTCATACAGAGGAACAAATGTACACACACACACACATACCGCACACACACACTTGTCCTATTTAAATTAAATTAAGTTATAGTCTGCAATGCCTTTTCTCTGGCCCTTCTGAGTTTCCCTAAGCTGAGTTGGATTGTTCCCATTCATCACAAAAGAATTTTCCCTTAAGGGTCAGAGTTTTCCCCTTTCTCTGTATGGAGGCTTTCTCCAGGGTCTCTGGGAGCTTTTTAGTCTCCTCTTAGGAGACACTAGAAGGTCCTAAGATTTACCCTTCCCCAGTGGCAGCCTTCAACAAAAGATGACATAACCCCCAAACAACTTCTAAGGCTATGCTTGGTGCCATGGACCTTCCCAGTGAGGCTGAGCCAATTTCCCCTTTGCAGCTGCTCTGAATACACCAGGGCTGGCTTCCTTCCTTCTCTCACTTTCTCTACGCACCCCCAGCTTATGCTTTTTGGGAACACCTCCCAAATTATCTGCATTCCGATCCTGTCTAAGGACCTCTTTTAGAGGAATGTAAACTAAGAAACCAGTTCTACTCTATTATTAACATGCTTCCAAATAGTGCTTTATATTTGTGCAATGCTCATCGCCTTATGCAAATATTATTTTTTAAGTAGAATATGGGTACTTTGCTTTGATTTTAAAGAAACACCAGGGGAATCTATGTTTGGAAACAATTCAGCAATTATTACATTTATTATTTATGTGAAGAAATTGAGAGCAAAAATATTGAAATTTGCATTGTACTCAAGGGCAAATACTAAATAGGAATCGAACAAAAATCTACAATTTTTTTCCAAAAAGAAAGTAGGCCATGACTTTGAGTCTATTTTAACTGCAGATTTCCTGTTTTTATAAACAAATAAAAAAAAAGAAAAAGAAAAAGTGGATTGTATGGAAACAACTGTCTAATCTCTAAAAAAAAAGAAAAGTATCTTGATATTTTCTTTGTCTCTTTGGTGGATAGTCCCATCCATAACTTTAAGTTACTCTTTCAAAACTTATTTAGCACTTGAAAAATACACATCAATCCAAGTGAAAGTATCTATGTATGTAGACATTGATCTAAAGCAAATCTTAAGCCTGTGTCCACACTGAGAGGTTTATCCCGGCTTCTTTTTGTTATGACATTCCATCATTCATTGACTGCCCAATTTAGCTTGTTTTTCTATTTCCTGTTCTTTTTCCTCATCTACCAAAAAATAGCATTTCTAAAATTCCTAAATCTACATTCAATAAACCCAACCACTCCCTTCAAGAAATAGACCAGTGGTCCACCTAATGTTTTGAACACAGCCCTTGCTGCTCTGCCACTGAGGCTTATTTTAAAGTGGAAATATTTTCTGTTCCTATTCTCCCTCTCCTCCTCCCTATCATAGGACAGGGAACAGGATTACTTTTTGCCATTCTAGGCTAGTTATCTTTCTTTAAGCATACACCCTACACAGGAACCAAGTAATCCAGACTTCAGGGATGGCTGCAGAAGATCTAAGAAATGACTATTTCCCAAGTTAACAAATGAACCACAAACCACCCCCTTCCATGCAGGCAACCCAGGGAATACCTGCAATGAATCTCTTCTTTAAAAATCCTCTTTTCTTCTTGAGCAGCAGTATCCCAGCCTCTGGGACAGGAGTACCCTGTGCTTCATCTTCTCTAGCAATGCAACAAAACTTTTTCATTTTTCTGAAAACCTCGTCTTCATTTTTGAATTGGCATCAGGCACAAAGAATGAGCTTTCAGTAACAGAAATAAATGGAGATAAACTTATTTCAGGGTGTGTTTCCAGTCACTTCTAAGAGAGAAGAAGTCATCACATAACCTTACTCACAAAACATTTGTGTAGAATTATATTCATTATTAAAGATTATTTCATTAATAAATATTAATGCTCATTAATAAGCATTAGGGAATCAAGGGTTTCCTCCTAATAATATTTACCATTTATATTATCCCATGTTAGTGCCAGTGGACAGGCTTTCAAAACAGGAAAACTGGTCTTTACAGGAATTTAGAGTTAAAAATTGGGTTTATAAAAAGAGGACAGGACACACACACACACACACAGGAAAAAAACACACACACACACTATTTGGCATTGTTATGAGCACGAGTTGGGATGGAGCTCATGTTTCATTGAGTGGAAGAATGTATGCAACAAACGCCCCTAAAGATTCAGAATTTCCTGTGCAGAGGGCCTGGAAAGGTAAGAAATGCTGATTAAGTCTTAGAGCTCTCCTCCTTTTAAAGGCCCTTAAGGAGAAGTTGATAAGCTCCTCTTGATTGGTTTTGACATTTCAATTGTCTCATGGAAGGTGCAGGCTAGATTATGGATTATGCAGCCACTTTCTGCAAGATGGCACCTCATGCGTTTTCTGTGAAACATGCTAGGATGGCTGTCCTCTGCTTGGCTTCGTCAACCTTCCTGTCCCTCCTCTGCTCTCCCCTCTCTAGTCTTTGCTCTCTCAGCATAATGAACAGGCTGCTGTGAACACCCTCTGACACTGAATGTAGTGCATTCTCTTCCTACAGGTTAAATTGTTGGTGCATAAGAGCAAGTGTGTATTTCAAATTGTCAGGACCTTTTTCTAAGTGGCTTTGCAAGTTTATTCTCTCGCCTGTACCCACTAAAGTTTTTAGTAACTCCACACTCTTGCTAACATCTGGTGCTGACCATCTCTACCATTTCAGCCATTCTGGTGGGCAGTGATCTCATGGTTTTAATTTGCATATCACTTAAGAAAAGTAAGACAAAGTATTTAGGGGGCCTTTGCATACCTTCCTTTTTATTTGTCTTTCTTTTTATTATTGAGTCATAATTTTTTATATATTTTAGATAGCAATTCTTTGTTAAATATTAATATTATGGGTATTTTTCCTGGACAATGGCTTGTCTATTCCTCTTCCTCTTCATGTTTTCTGGTAAGAAGATTTTAGGGGGCTGAGCTAGTGGCTCAGTGGCAGAGCTCTTGCCTGGCATGGATGAGAAAGTGGGTTCAATTCTCAGCACCACGTGCAAATAAATAAAATAAAGGTTCATTGGCAACTAAAAAAATATTTTTTTAAAAAAAGAAGATTCTAAAGTTTTTATGAAGTAAACTTATCCATTTGTTGGAGAAAACATACCTTGGATGTAGCATTTCTGTATATCTTCTGAGTGAAGGATACTGAAAGCTTTGTCCAATAAACTTTGCAAAGCTGTTCTGGGGAAAGGTGTGCATTTGTTTATTTTCTAGGCAAATAAAAAACTAATGTGTCCTTTCCTTCCTCATAGACATTTTAGAGAGATTAAAAAAAAAAAAAGGCCTTCTTCCAGACTAGAAGGCAGATTTGTTTGTTGACTGAGATAATGAGTTTAATGTGTCTCTCCAGAAGGGAGTAGGCAGTGACCCAGAAGTGCACTATAAGATGGGTGGAGGATGGTTGGGGCAGGGCACTGAAAGCTATGGTCCTCCGGTAGGACACAGGCCTGCAGTAAACTCCACACACTTGGATCTGCCTCTGTGTCACTCTGTGGGACTTGGGGCACAAAGAGAAACTCAGGCTGCTAACTCTGCTTAGGGTCATACATTTTTTAAGCAAATGTGGGCTTGTTTGCCTACCGAACAAATCTATGAAAAAGCAAGACTTAGCCCAACTGATTTAGTAGCTGAATCCTCTATGGAAGGGCTTGACCTATTAACATCATTTTTTTTTTTTAATTTTATGGTTATTTTTCTCTTTGTTTTATGTAGGAAACAGTGGTGTAATCCCTAAGTAATGAAGATGTATCAGGATATCAAATTTTTTTTTCTAGAAGTTTCATTTTCTTTCTTTTAAGAAAAAAAAAATTAAGTTTAATTATTTTTATTGGTGCATTATAATTATACATGATAATGGGATTTATTATGACATATTTGTATATGCACATAACAGATGGATCATTCATAATACCCTGTACATATTATTTCCCTCCCTAGCCCCTTCTCTTGATCTGCTTGCTTTACTGATATTGCTTTCATTATTATTCTTTCAATTAGTTAATTATGATTATATATGTAAGTGGGATTCATTGTGGTATATTCATATATGAACATAGCATAATTTGGTAGATTTTGTTCCCCATTACTTCCCAGGTCTACTCATCCTCCCTCCCTCATGATCTGCTTCCTCTATTAGTGTCCCTTTTATTTTCCATGAGATCCCATATTGTTTATTTCATTTTTTTCTCTCCCCCCAACCCCCTCACCTGCCTCACTTCTCCATGTGAGGAAACATACCACCCTGGACTTTTTGAGTCGGGCTTACTTCACTTGGCACAATGTTCTCCAGTTTGATCCATTTACCAGAAAATGGTATAATTTCATTCCACTTTGTGGCTGAAACTCCATTGTATACATAATATATATATATATATATATATATATATATATATATATATATGCATATTTTTTCTTTTTCTTTTTCCATTTATCTGTTGAGGGGCACCTAGGCTGGTTCCTTCATCTGCCTATTGTGAATCATGCTGCTATAATCATTGATATAAATGCATCACTATAATATACAAATTTTAGAACTTTTGAATAAAAAAATTAGAAGAGAAATAACAAGGGCATATGGTTGTTCAACCTAGGCTTTTGAGTATTCTCCATACTGCTTTCCAAAGTGATTGTACTAATTTGCAGTCCCTCTAGCAATGTATAATGAATAAGTGTACCTTTTCCCCCTCATCCTTGCCAGCAATTGTTATTTATAGTCTTGATTATTGATACTCTAATTGAGATGAAATATCTGAGTGGTTTTCATTTGCATTTGCCTGATTGCTAAGGGTGATGAACATTCTTTTCATATATTTATTGGCCATTTGTATTTCTTATTTTGTGAAATATCTGTTTAGATTCTTTGCAATATTTATTAATTTATTGATCCTTTTTTGGTGTTAAGTCTTTTGAATTCTGAATATTAATTCCCTGTTGGTTGTAGTTGGAAAAGATTTTCTACCATTTTCTTTTCATGTTATCAATTTTATTTCCTTTGCTGTTCAAAAGCTTTTTAATTTGATACCACCACAATTTCTGATTATTGGTTTTATTTCTTGAGACTTAGGGATCTTTTTAAGAAAGTCAGTGCTGGCACCAAAGTTTTGGAGCGTTGACGCCTTTTTTTAGTTATTATTTGTTTGTTTGTTTTTTGAGTAGTTGCAAAATTTCTAGTCTAATTCCAAGGTCGTTGATAAATTTTGAGCTGACTTTTGTGCAGGGTGAAACATTGGGATCCGTCTTTATTATTTTACCTATGTATATTCATTTTCCCACCACTGTTTATTAAATGGTCTCCCTTTCCTCTAACCTATGTTCTTAACATCCTTGCCAAGTAACAGATGATGGCATGTGAGTTTGTCTCTGTGTCTTCTATTCCACTCTATTTGTCTTTATGTCTGTTCTTCTGCGTTGGCAGAACACCAAGCACTTTTTGTTACTACAGCTCTGTTGTATAATTTAAGCTCAAGTATTGTGATGCCTCCAACATCACTCTTGATGCTCTATATTGCTTCAGATATCCATACTCTTTTATTCTTCCAAATTAATTTTAGGAGTGTTTTTTCTAGGTCTGTGAGGAATTTCAGTGATATTTGAATGAGGATTCCATTGAATCTGTAGAGCACTTTTGGTAGTATGCTATGGTGACAATATTAATTCTGCTTATCCAAAAACATGAGAGGTCTTTCCATTTTCTAAAGTCTACTTCAATTTCATTCTTCAGTGTTCTATAGTTTTCATTGTAGAGTTCTTTCACCTCTTTAGTTAGATTGATTCCCAAGCTTTTTTTTTTTTTGAGGTGATTTATTTTTTAGCAGATTCATCATCAGAGTATAGCAGTATGATTGACTGATCTTGGGTCCTGCTACCATGCTGAATTTATTTATTAGCTCTAAAAGTCTTCTGATGGAGTTTCTTGGGTTTTCTAAATATGAGATGATGTTGTCAGCAATATCATCAGCAAACAGAGATATTTGAGGTCTCCTTTTCTTATTTTTATTGTTTTTCTGTTCTTCCATTGCCGGATTGCTATGTTTAGATTTCCAAAGACTATGTTGAAAAAGAGGAGTGAAAGTGGGCATTCTTGTCTGTACCTGTATTTTAAAGAATATGCTTTCAGGTTTTTCTCCATTCAATATCTGAGAAACAAAAAGTATAGTGGTTCATTTTCAGAATATAATATTTAGCCTTAAGTGTAAAATTGGAATGTAAGAAATGCAGCCAGAAGGAAAAAAAGAGCAGAATGGAAAAATACAAGCAGCTAACTCAAACCATAGCACCAAAGCCTATGGATGCGGCAGCTCCAAATTCCATGCACCTGAGCAGCCCCTTGAAAAATGGGAGGTGGGGGAAGTGATTGGTCTAACCAAGGGACACAAAGTAACACATATACAGATATACATTTTCAAATATACAAATCTATACATTTTCAAAATAGTTTCTGATTATCATTTGGATTTCAGTAGAATCTATGGTGATATTTCTTTTTCTCATCTTGAATTTTATTAATTTGAAGTTTTTCTTCTCTTTCTTTTGGTTAGTTTCACTGAGGTTTTATCAGTCATGTTTATCCTTTCATAAAACCAACAGTTTTGTTGATCTTCTGAAATTTCTTTTATTCTTAATGTGATTGAGCTCAGCTCTGATTGTAATTACTTCCTTCCTTCTACGGATTTTGTTGTTGGTTTGTTCTTTTTCTAGGTCTTTGAGATATAATGTTAAAATACATATTTGGTATCTTTCTATTTTTTTTTGATGTATGAATTCAGTGCTATAAACATTCCTCTTAGAACTTCCTTCAAAATGTCCTAGAGATTTTGATACGTTATAACATTCTCATTTACTTCTTAGAATTTTTTTATTTCTCACCTGATTTCTTCTGTTATTCATTCATCATTCAAAAGCATATTATTTAATCTTCAGGTATTACAGCGGTTTCTATTTTTTATCTTATTATTCATTTCTAACTTCATTCCATTGTGATCTCATAGAATGCAAGGTATTACTTCTGTTATTTTTATTTGCTAAGGTTTGCTTTTTGACCTAAAAATGTTGTCTATTTTAGAGAATGATCCATGTGCTGCTGAGAAAAAAAGTGAATGATCATTAAGATGATCATATGATTCTTATCTATTGATGTGGTGAATTACACTTATTGACTTCCCTATGTTGAATCAAACTTGCATCCCTGGGATGGATCCCACTTGATCATGATGCAAAATATTTTTGATGTGTTTTTGTATTGGGTTTGCCAGAATTTTATTGAGAATTTTTGCATCTATGTTCATTAGAAATATTGGTCTGAAGTTTTCTTTCTTTGATGTGTCTTGGCCTGGTTTGGGGATCAGGGTGATATTGGCCTCATAAAATGATTTTGGAATTATTGACTCTTTTTCTATTTCCTGAAATAAATTTTTTTTGTATATTTTTATATGCAATAAACTGATTATAGGGAATGAGTGAGACGTTCCCATGACCTAAGCTCATGCTTCCTGCCAAAGTAGAGAAACACCTTGGAGAACTGTGAAAACACTGGCTGATTTAAAATCTCTTGGACTTTATCTGTTGTGGTTAGATTTGAACAAAGATTTAGAGGTCAAGAGTTTAGAATTCCAATCTTCGGAATCCCAGGATGGTGTACCTTAACAAAATTGGGTTGAAATAAGCCCAGCTGAAGGGGCAGGGGACCTTCCTTCCACTCCATTAGGGCAGACTGGACAGGCCAAGATGCATTGCAGGAAATAAATAATTTTTGTTGCAGTTTCTGGAAGAAGAAGTGTGCCCATTTCATAAGATAACATAACAGATGGAGTTGGCAGGACAGAAGCCTTGTCACAGAACATAAGGTCAGAAAAGGGGAGAAGTCCAAATGACCTTCGCAGGTGTGCAACTCATCAGTGATAGAATTATCAGGAAGGGTGTTATCAAGATGAATCTAATGACTAACACCTTGCAGGAAGCTGGTTGCTTTGGTAATCAGTGTCTGCCTAGGTGAGTCGCCCAGATTCATAGCTGAGGTCCCTGTAACAAAAGGCAGAAGAATAAGAGAAAACAATACAGACGTGTTTAGCACAAATTGTACGTGACATGAGTCCTTCACAAGGAAATGAAGACCCACGTGGGCAGTCGTGGAGAGGTGTGACTGCAGACAGGGGTGACAGCAGACAATGGTGACACCTGGGAGGACCTCAAGAAGCCTGTTATTTCAGGATTCTCTGTGTCCGTGTCTGCAGATCATGGGTGCTCCTTCCTATGTGCAAAGGGCAGACTTCCTTCTGTGAGGGCCTCAGGACCTGTCTCAGGAGAAGGGGGAAGTCAGATCCCCCACTTCTGGGTTTTTCTGGAATGTCAGTGGGCCACATATGGGCAGTATGTCCTGAACCCCATCAGCTGGGAAGGATGTAATAGGGTGTGCGTCTTTTACCCAGCCCCTGAGAAGCCCCTGAGAAGGACTGGATAATTCTCAACACCCACCCCCCCAAAGGAAGGCCAAGACCCTGGGGTTAGGGAGCCTGTCTAGCCCTGTCCAGCCCTGAGGAAGGGGTTCGGGGAGGCATCCCCATTTCTCTTGAAGAGCTCAGAGGAGAGGAGGCACCTCAGTAGATGGCAAGTCCATAACAATAGGGTGGTGTGACAACCAGACAGAACACTAATTAGTTCTCTTTGTAAGAGACGTTTGAATTAACTCTGAGAAAATAAGATTTTAAAACCAGCAGTCTGTGCAGTTTGATTTGTGTTTATATCATCTTCTGTGCTTGTAGAGATAATGCCAAAGCAGTGTATCCATGTTCTCCATGTTGAACGTCTAGGTCCCAGCTCCAAGGGAAAGCAGTCCTCACCAACCTGAACAGATGCACGCTGTCCTTACCAACAGCTTGGAAATGCAATTCCTATAAAGAGAGCACAGGAGACCCTCAAAGATTTTTCAAGTGCTGTTGATTTCCCATCTTATTTTAACTAAGAACTACCGATCAAGCTGATGCTTACGAGCTTGTGTTTTGCATGGCTTGATGGTGTGAGTGTGTGTGTGTGTGTGTGTGTGTGCGCGCGTGCTTATCGTCTCCCAACCATTGCTTTCTTAGCTGCCCTGATTCTTATTTGAATTCCCTATGCCCGTCTTGTCCACTAATTTGTGTCCACAAAGTATATCATGAACTTCTGTCTTCTCTTTATGGGCTCTATTATTGTAACATTCATGAGTGATAAGTGTGTTAGTGCTGTTAGATAGGCCAGGGTCAAGAGCTTCATGCTTAAAGCTGCTGCTTTTCTACTTGGTGCTGAGCTCCCTATTCTTTCTTTGTTACTGTCACATATTTTTCCACTCTAAGAGCAAAACAGGCTTTTATTTCAGCAATTTGTGAATCCCAGAGCATTATTATTACTGGGTTTCACAGGGTTGTTCAGCTAGTGGTGGGTGTGAAAAGAAGCCGTAGCACAACTCTTCCTTCTTCTGTCGTATCCATTAATGTGAATACACGTATATCTTCTTTTAATTTACTATTTTCAAGAACCAAAAAATGCAAAATCAAATTACCTGAAGCTTATGATCCATCATTTATTATATAAGATATTTTTGCGTTCATTGTTCTGCTCCTGGAGGGGATGAAGAATGAACTTGGGATGATGTTTAACTCATTCTTCCACATTCTTGCCTTAGGAGCCCTCAGATTGTAGGTAACCAGGTAATTGGTGACAGTGAACTGCAGGTGATCAGGTACTGTGCTGATTTACAGAAAGTGTTCAAAAAGATTATGGAGGCCAAAGAACCCAGGGTCTTATTGGCAACAATGCATTTGAACATGGTGCTCCAGAAAGACAGATCCAGCTTCAAAATTCTTTCCTACTAGTTTAGTCCTTGAGGAAATGTGCATTATATGTAAGCTAAGTAATTAGCAACTGCCTAGTTGTGGTAAGAAAAATGCAATCACTTCCAGGAGCAAGATGCCAGCTTCAAGCTCGGGAAACTACTGGAATTTGAAAAACATAAGCAGATGGGAAGAAAGAGAAAGGTTATGCATTGTGAGATAAAAAGAGAATTTATTTTTATCAAGTCTGTTTTCCTATGTTTATATAATTAAAAACCAGGACACAATGACTGCAGAAAATTATTCAATGAAAAAGGAAACACTACCCAAAGCATCCTGACTCAGAAATGATGTCCTGGTATTTATTGCATTCATTGTATTTGTCTACATGCATGTAGATATGAAAAAAGTTAACCAGTTTGTATCCTGACCCTGCTAATTTCCTTATATGAAGATTCACATTTATTTACATGCTCTTGACAGATCATTTTAAACATTGGGAAATGCCACAATACTAAAGAGGAGAGGATGGAACTCGGCACCTCAGTAATTCCTTTAACCAATAATTCCTTTATCAATAATAGCTTTAACCAATACCCACTCAGTGATGTTGAGACTTCCCTCAGATTTTAATATCAGAAATAAACATTTGATTAAAAATTCTAATTGGTTCTTCCTATGGAGTTCTTGAATGAGCTTCGTGATCCAAAAAGTTAAATAGCTACTTGTTCTGGCTAAATGTTCCCACTTCCTTGTGTTCCCACCATCTCTCTGCACATGCGTGAATAATGGACATGGTCAATGAGTCGCACAAATCCAGGACACTTCCTACCAGTGTCTCGGGCCCCAGGTGGGACCACGAAGAGACAGGACCATGGTCTTCCTGAGAGCCTGGCTCAGGAGCCTCCCTGTCTCTGTGAGGGTCAAGAGCATTTCCTGACTCTGAAGAAAGTCTTTCTCAACTTCTCGTGAAGGATGGACCCAAAGACAGCAGACTTTCAATGCCCAGGTCTCCTGTAGGCTCAGTCCCCAGCAGAGTCAGACCAGGCTCTCAGTGTTGAGGCCACCTCTCCAGGAGCACAGCAGCTGGCCTCCCATGGTCAGGCGTGCCCTTCAGTCTGTGAGGAGTGTGTGATTGTGGGCTTGGCCTCAAGAAGGAAAGCCAGAGGGTGCTGATTCGGGATGCAGCTCCACAGGGGCTTGGTGTCTGGTAGGAAGCACCTGGAATATTCAATTCACTTTGGATTTGGGTTTTTTGGACCTTCATGGCCTTTAGCATGCATTCTGAAAAGACTAGTTAGTAATCCTAATTGTTTAATAAATGTAATGTCTTAGAATAAGAGAACTGTGTAGAAACATATTGGCAGATCCAAAGTAACAACTCTAAACCCTCAGTTTTATTTACATACTAATAGTATAGAAATAACCTGCATAAACTTTTTATTTCTAACTTTCCCTCCTCACTGATATAGTGGACTGCCTTTACCCTTCTACTCTGTCCAGAAGTGAGAGAGCTTGAGTGTGCAGATGATGTGTGTGAGTACCCGAGTGCACAGAGCACTGCTTCCCAGAGAAGGGGACGAACCTTTCTCTAGAAACATCCCTGAGCTATTCAACTACAAGTGGAACATGCATTCAATATTTATTAGCCTTTGAATAAGAACATTTTAATATACTTAACATAATGAGAAATCATGTTATTATACAGATTATTCATTTAAATGCACTTATTAAGCATTTAAACCCTTTTCAATATTAAGACAGCATGAACTGAACCAACATTACAGAATTAGGGTATAATTTTGCCAAAATAAAAAAATACTTGCTATTGTTGTGTTTAGTACCTTAAAGTCAAAAATGCATTTAAAAAGACCATACATGTATGTGGGACTTTGCAGATTGCATAGTGTATTCTTGTACTAATTTATTTGCTTTAAATATCATTGTAGGAATTGGGTATTCTCCATAGACTAAATATTAAAAAAAAATTACAAGGAATAATTTCAATTTGAAAAGTACTAAATGCATGAAGGACAAATATACATAAGGAAATTATTTAAATAAATTCTGTGTAATCCAAAGTTCTTATAAAATGAAAGCGTATTCTAAAATGGGCAGAATGCCTGCTGACTTAGGCCAGTTGACTTGGTGCTAGAGTGAGCTCATGTTACCAATAACTGAAAGGGCTGGGATTTTGCTAAGAAGAGGGAAATCAGAAAATCGATACAGGGAAGAGGCAATAACACCCACTAAAATTAGCAAATACTTTTGGCTGCTTCAACTCTTCTCACGTCATTTACCACAGTTCTTTTCACCAAGCTTAAGACTACAAAGTAGAAAAGGAAAGCAAAGCAGAACAGTTCTACCCTCCAGTACCTGCGTTAGGATCATGGGTTCCTCATTTCCTAAACTAAACACCATTCCATTGCTAAGGAAGGTGTGTTCGACCTTCCCAGGTTTTCTTAGCAGTCTTGCTTGTATTGGAAGCTGTGTGATTTCATCTTCATCATTCAGGAGGGACATTGAAAATTGTTGATGACGTTTTTTTCAAATATCATTAATTTGTGGGTATCTCTGTGTGTTCTTGCATCACATTAAATACTGTCTTGCACGTGCTGAGGCTGCCAGGCACTCACTGCTAGTGGCTCCCCTTCTCCCCTCTTTACATTGACTCTGAAATCCAGTACACTCGTCCAGAGACATCAAGTGGGAAAGCACAGTGATGAGAGCATGGTTCCTCCCTGGATGTGGTTTCAAAGGGTGAAGCAAATTCCCCAGAAAGTGTGTTCATGTAGGAAAGGAACATTTGTGAGGAAAGAACTGAGGTTGGATTCAGTGACCTGTACTTCTGTATTCCTGTTACTTCCTGGGCTCGTTTTGCTAGGTAGCATTTCCCTGTAAAATCCTAGTGGTAACATAACACATTAACACATAAATCAGCTGGAGCAGGAGTTCAGCATGCACTTTGCAGTGCACAGATTGATCGGGATACACCCCCGAGCACAGGGCTGGTTTGAACCACTTGGCGATGCATAGTTTTAGTTGCCCATTTACCAAATATTACACAATTTCTAAATGATTTCAAAACTATGTTGAAGTCATGCTAATCCTATACATTTATACACATCATTTGCATATATTGTTCAGGACAGAGTACTTGAGGAATTCTCAAATAAATTACAAGCTTTTATAGAGAATATTTAGAAATATGGCTTTGAATCTGCATTGTTATGGAGAAAACAACTAGTAATTAATTTGGGGAATAGCCAGCTGTCTTTAAAAATCAATAACTGAGCCTTTCAACTGCATATGCATTTTATATTATTTATGCACATATTACTTAGGTTTAAAGCTCCATTTAAAAAATAAGTAGTTACAGAAGCCAATAAATTTAGACCCCGGAAACATTTACTGAGCACCTGGGCTGGTATAGACTGTTATGTTGTCCAATCCTCCTAACCCTTAGTGAGATATTATCGTTTATGGACACATTATTACTGAAGAAGAAAGATGATTAAGAGAACTCACAACAGTCTTCATACTGTAAAAACAGATTTCCCTGGCCCCAGCATAGACATTTTGGGCCCAGTGTCAGAAGAAAAGTCTAGATTTATCAAATTCTAGAGTAGTTTATATGGATGGAGACAAGGATAATCCGTGTAAAACAGAAAGATCAGAATCACTGCTTTGACTTGTTCCTGGGCACAATATCTATTATAATTTTAACTTCAAAAATAGTAATGAAAGGTATAATTTTTAATGTTTATAAAAGTTGGGAGCTGGGGTTGTGGCTCAGTGGCAGACTGTTTGCCTAGCATGTGTGAGGCACTGGGTTTGATTCTGTGCATCACATATAAATAAATAAAAAAAAAATAAAGGCCCATTGACAACCAAATATACATATATATATTTAAAAAAAAATATATATATATATGTGTATATATATATATATATATATATATATATATATATAAAAGTTGGACATCAGCTAAAAATAATTTTAAAACACTAATCAGTCAGAAGGCTCTTTCCAGAGGAATGGGGTGGAGTGTGGGGGATGATTAGAGGTAAGTCAGGGCCACTGGGTAGAGGAGAAACTTCTAGGTTCCATACCACAGTAAGACAACTAAGGATGACAATTAACTGAATATTTCAAAATTCCTATAGAGAGGATTTTGACTGTTCCCACCAAGAAATGATGCATGAGATATGCTAATCCACCCATCAGATCACTGCACATTGTGAGCTCCTACCAAAATGTCACTCTGTACCTTACAAATAAGTGCAGCTGTTCCCTATCAATTAAAAAGGAAAGCTAAATTTAAAAAAGTAGCTTCCTTCCAAATGAAAAGTGTTCCCCCAGGATAGTCTGCTCCATGGTGGTCAGGGGGCATCTTTAGAGCAGGACAAGCTCAGGCCCTGCCTTCCCACTGGGGCAGCGCCCCTCAGGCTGCAGTCCAGTGCCTGGTCCCTGGAGGCCATGGCAAGGCTCCCCTGCTAGGCAGGCCCAGGTGCAGTGCTCAGAGGAGCTCAGCTGGGCTCCACCTTGCTGGTCTAGAAGGCATTGCATGTGCAGAGGCTGCATTCAGGCCAGGGGCAGATGAGGGCAGGGGCCTGGGTGGGTCCCGCCCTTCTGTGGGGAGGGTTGGAAGGCATCCTGCAGCCTCAGAGTAATTAAGAATCATCACAGATATTGGATACCTGGACATGGACACGATAATAAATACATGATGGTTGTAAACTCACTACCAAAATGAAATACTTCCCCGTGGACCTGTGACTCTGCCCAGTTCATTTAAATTGCATGTGTGTGTCTGTATACTGTTACTGGAACCCTCATCAAGTGGTGTTATGGTTGTTAGCTTATCAATGTCTGTGATTGCCCAAGAAATGGAAGGCAAGGTTTATATCATCTAATTGTATTGCCTCTAGTGTTTTATATCTAGGGAATCTATATATAGTTCATTAATCTCATAATTACTGTTCAGCCTTCAACATCACTATTGTTTTTCTCTTTCCTTTCTTCCTCCTTCCTCCCCAATTCCTTCTACCTTCCTTCTTTCACTCTTCTTACCACCTTTCTGTCCACACATATGAAGAACAGCTATCACTTACTAAGGACTCTAATGTGCTTTAAGTATATCATGGTGACAAAAAGCAGAATTCATGAAATTTATAATTAATTGTGGAAAGATTAATTAATTAATAATCATATGAAAAAATATAAAATTGCAACAGTGTTAAGTGCTATAAAAATCTACTGGGGATAGAGATGTGGCTCAGTGGAAGAGCCCTTGCCTACCATGCATGAACTCCTGGGTTTGATCCCTAGTACCACAAAAAGAAAATAAATAAAAATAAAAGTAAACAAGAAAGAAAGAGACATTACTGAGGCCATATGAAACACGGAATCCAGTCACTGTGCTGGAGTGGATGTGAGGGACCCCTGACTGAGAACGTCTTTCTGGCTTGGACATACAGACTGTGATGGGAGAAGTGAGGAGGGGCCGGAACAGGGGAAGGGAGTAAAGAAGGTCTTAGTCCAGCCAGGAAGGCTGGTATCCCCAGGGCATTTGGTAGGAAACCAACATACCAAAAGGAGCAGAGGAGGCTTCAGCATTAGGGAATAAATCAAAGGAAAGAGGGTGGGAGAAAGTGCCAGAGAGAGCCCATGCCACTGAATGCTAAGGTTTGGATGTGAGGTGTCCTCCAAAAGCTCACATGTGAGACGGTGCAAGGAGGTTCAGAGGAGAAATGATTGGGTTGTGAGACTCTAAACCCAATCAGTGATTTAACCCCCTGTTAGGGATTAGCTGACTGGTGACTGAAGTGGTGGGATGTGGCTGGAGGAGGTGAGAATTAAGGCTCTGCTTTGAGTGTACATTTGTATCTGGAGAGTGGAGTTTCTCTCTGCTTCACGATCATCCTGTCAGCGGCTTCCCTCTGCCACACATTCTGCCATGATGTTCAGCTCACCTCAACCCTGAGGAATGGAGCCAGCCTTCTATGGACTAAGACCTCTGAAACTGTAAGCCCTCAAATAAGTGCTTCCTCCTCTAGGATTGGGCTGGTCAGGTCCTTCAGACACAGAAGCAAAAAAGCTGCCTGAAACCGCTGTGTACACTGTTCCTGCAGGGAGGAGGGCAGCGCAGCCCAGGGCTTGTGCCCAGCCGCGGCTGGTGAGAGATGGGGCGGACGGAAGGGAAGTCTGAGATGTGCTCAGAGGCAAACTGAGCAGGGCCTGGTGAGAAACTGAGGAGGAGAGAAGAAGATCAAAACAGGGCCATGGGGCAGCAGCTAAGATCCAGGAAAAGGAGAGAGGTGCAGGAGGAAGGACAGGCAGCGTGGGTGGGGCATTGTTCAGGGGGTGGGTGCAGGCACTTCTATTTCAGGGCCTGACAAGAATGAGTCACGGCTAGTTAGTCTATGAATGTATGGAGGAGTTGTCATAGCAGCATAGAAAAGGCACTCAAAGAATCTTCAGTTCCAAGTACCAGGAAACTGCCCTATGCCTGGGTCCCTGTCTGTGATCTCAGAAATGCTCAGAATGCCTCTCTTGGTGAGACGAGAGATCGGTGTGCAAAGCTGAATCAGGCAATTATCGCTCAGCAATATGGGTCATCACTTCCTTATCTACTTTCTAGGACTGCTGTAAGGATCAAAGGAGATAATTTGCTTCAAAAACCACGCAGCCTTCTGCAAAGCAAATGGGAGGAATTGCTATCTATCAAACCCAGATGCAACCACAAAACAAATGATTCAATGCAGGCACACATTTCTCTTTTGTCTTTTGCTAGTGGTTTGATAATTTCGGAACTTTGTGTTTAGGAAACAATTAGACACCTTACTACACTACCCAAATGCAATGATTAGAGGAATGCAAGATTAGAAAACTGTGGCTTTCATTTAAAGAAAACAAAGTCCTTGAGTCTATATACAGGCTTATTGACAGTAGAAAGCAGCTAAGGCGCTGTGGGTGGGTAGGAAGGACGGCAGACACGTGTCCCCGCACACTCCCTGAGTTTCTACAACCACTACATGCCGACATGGTGGGGAAAGTTGTCTTGCTGCCCCCAGGTCTGTCCTTGACCTCATTGCAGCCTTTGCAGCTGCTGCTGACACCACTTGGGCTTCCTTGTCCCCATGTGAATTCTCCAGGAAGCTACAAGTCTGTTGCCACCACAGGATTGTGATTCTCCTTCAAACCCTGCTCTGCTCTGTTCTTGTATTGTTCTTATTTAATTTTCCCACATTCCTGGGACTTTGCAAAATTAAACATGGCAATAGTGATCAATTACCTCCTAAGAGGTAGAATTCAGATTTTCAAATCTGTCTTTCAAATGCCAAGGCATCCGTTTTACTACATTCATTTATTTAACTCAAAATTTCTGAAGTTGGTGATTCTTTTACGTTCCAACATTGTCCCTTCACAGGCCCTAAAGCTTCAGAGCAAGGGCAGTTGGTAGGGCATGATGGATGAGCATCGGGAAAGAGTTGTTCACCAAGAGAGATTAGTGCCTAAGGTTTAAACCTGAAGAAAATAGAACCTATGTGAATTCTGGGTATTAGTCAACTCAGCTCCATAACAAAAGACCACACAGAGGACTTAGGTGATATTATATATTAGTCAACTCAAGCTGCCATAACAGAATACTGATTGTTTAATGTATACTACAGGTAGTTCCTGCTCATACCTCCAGGTCTGCTTCTAATCTAGGATGGTGCAGATTCCACATTTCATTTCACTTACCTCTGGACAGAGTCTGCTCCAGGTTGGAAGGGGAGGTTTTCCCCGGGAACACATAAGAGATGCATACTGATGGTCATTCAGATACCTGTGCAAATAATCCCTGAGCACCTATCCCCCTCCTTTGCTGAGCTCTGAGGGCCATGGGGAAGGGATCACAGCAAGCCTGAGGCCTCCAGACAATGTGGAGATCAATTCCCAGGCTCTGACCCACAAAAATCCTGCTCTCTCCAGAGAGACTTCATCTCCTGACAAAAATGAAACTCTGCCCTTGATATGAGCACTGTGGTGCTCTTGTTGGGCTGCCTGCCCCACCTTAGATGATCTGAGCCAGCAGCACAATGGCCCTCTGGGCCAGGCCTGCTCCCCGCTGAAGGGATGACCCACTCCAGTGTTCGGGCAACTGGTGGGGTGCTCCTATGCTTTGATTTTAGTGCAGCATGAAAAGGCAGGGATGAAAGTCTTCAAATGTGGATTTTTCCTGGACACCTTCAGGCTAATATCCTCCTGGAGTGCAGAGGAAAAAAATATGTATGTATGTCCCCAATAATACTTTCTGACGCATGTTTCCTAAAAGGCAGGATAAAATGGGTCTATTAATTAGATTGGACTTGAAAACTGTTCCATTTTAAAACCTTTTGGTTTAATCCGTCCTTTTTGAGACAAGCACTATTGAGGATAACATTATTTGCCTCTCTTGGAAGTGTCTGGGATTCAGGGGGGGTGACCCCTGTTTGGATTCTGTCCAGCCACATTCTGTGGACCTCACTTCTACTGTTCCAGGGCAGCAACTTTGCTGTGTATTTCTAGAACTGTCCCCGCAATTCTGGGAGCAAATGCTCATTTCTCTCCTCATGGGGAGTTGCCAGCTGATTCACAGACAGATTCAGGACCACAAAGTGTTTCTGTAAAAAGTAGATGAACGGCATCAATTGGGGTCCAGAAAGAGAAGTAGACATGAGCCGGCCCTGTCCCCGGGGGCCAGCCCTGCAACCTGCACTAGTGCTCGGGAGGAGATTACTCAGTGACTGCAGTGGTGGGAGATGGCCCAGTTGTCTCCACCTCCAAGTGGGTGTGGGAGGACACTGCAGGTACAGAGGAGGCTGCTCCCCATGGGGCTTTGTCCCCCCTTAGACTCAGAGGGCAGCCTCTCATTGGCAGAGGCTCACAGTGCTCAGGTCCCTCTGGGCCAGCAGCAGCCTGGGGAAAGCTTGCTATTCACTAAGGTCAGTCTCCCGAACAATGGCAAATGGCAAATGAAGCCCGAGATGGTGCGGGGGAAGGTCCACTACTGTCCCTGGTGGGCTCACACAGGACATGTAAGATGATGCACAGGATTTCAGGGAGGTATTTCAGAGTGGGCAAATTAAAAATGATAGATCTCTAACATTTCCCAAATGAGGCAGCTTCCTTCCTATTTGTTGATGTCTTATACTTGGATCAAGCCAGTGTCCCTGGCGATAAAGAGCTTGTGATAGCAGTGACACAGGGGACATGTTTGACTAGGTGGGGCAATGCCTCACAGACACTACATGGGCAGCTCCACCATTTACAAAGCCTCAGCAGGACCTTCGGGAGGCCAGGCCTCTGACCCTTCTAGCATTTCTAGAAGCCTCATGAACATTTTGATCTGGCCCTAATACACATTTCTTCTTGAATGGTCTCCCAAATATGTCTATTTGGATCATTCTCCTAGAAAAATAGTGCAACACCAACCTCCAACCCCTGAAGGTGAATGAAACCCATGGAAAGAAGGTTTAAAAAGAAAAGCAGACATTTTCAAGTGGGCTGCTTCCTACTTTAAAAATTGTAAAAGCTTTGTTCAAAGGTTTAGTTTTCTGAAAGGAAATACAGTGTCTTCCATAATGTGTCCAGAGTTTCTTTCTGGAGAAGAAAGGTAAGAAATCTCCAAGAAATCTCACTGATGTGAGGCAGCCATGAAGACTACTTGCTACATCTCCCTAAATCTAGGGAATTGAAAATGACTAAATTTTTTTTTTCCTCAAATGAGGATAGATCATCTGCAAAATAGAAAACCCCACTGGTAAATCTGAATTAGAGAATTATTTACAAATTGTAGTGTCCTTCCCAGGTTGACCAACCTTCGTGCAAAGATTTTAGCAGATAAACCTAAAAGATAGCAGAGGCAAAATTCAACAATCATGAGTATTCTCAGCCTCACTGGCTGCCTTGTTAGGAAAGATGAAAGCAAGAGGAAAGGCATGTAGTGGTCAGACAGTCACACCATAGCTCTCAGGTTAGAAAGGAATACAGAGAAAACCCTCGTACTGTGAATGGATTTTGAAAAAATTGAAGTGATGCTTTACATGTCTTTAGAAGCCATGTGAATGCCACAAAATAGAAAACAAAAATGAGATCTCAAAATGAATAAGATTCAAAGATTAAAGATCTAAAAATAAATTAGAAGTGAATCTAACACCATATCAGAAATAGTAGAAAAATTAGCAGAAGAGAATAAAATAATCTTTAGAAACGTGAGGGGAACACGCAGCCTGCAGGGAATGGCAGGACCGAGGTAAACCCATGGAGAGAGGGTGATGGATATGGGGAAGTCCTCACAGGGACAGCAGACGGGGCCACTCAGGACTAGCAGAACTACAGACATGGAAAACCATCAAGGGAGGGAGGCCCTGCTGACAAACTGGTGCTTTTAATTTCATGAAGGAGCAAATCAAGAGCAGAGAGTGCTGTGTGCAGTCGTGGGTGCCTGAGAGCCCCCCCCCCCCAGGTGCTGATGGTGTGATTCTCCAAGAAGACAAATGTACAGAATGGAGAAGCTTGTAAGCTTGGTGAGCCCCGATGGTGACTTCGTCCTTGGTACTAATTGCCCCAATAACGGGGTGGGGGGGCGGTCAGAAGTCACAGCCCTGGCAAAACTCAGCTAGCTTGACTAAAGCACCCCCACCTTAATGAGTGGACGTAGGAAATATCTGATAAAAGCTGTGGTGGCCAGGTATCACAGGTCAAATAGATTCATTTCAGTTATAAATTGTGAGAGGTGAGGCATTTCCATGTGGAATCAGTGTAGCTTAAGAAGGAACTGAGTGAAAAATGCTGTGGGTTTTAAATAATTAAAATTGTCAGGTGAAATAATTATGTATATAGGAGCAATGTGAAAATGTTCACTCTGACGACTGCTATTCAACATTTTATTGGAGGTTTTAACTGACACTTTATGGCAAGAAAAAGATTTAAGAGTCATCCAAATAGGAAGAATAAAATAAAATTCTTATTAGATGACACAAATGTCAATGTAGGAAATTTTGAAGGAATTACAAAATGTTTACCAAAACCAAGGATGTTGACAACATTGTAAAATAGAAGCTTGATATTTTAGAAATTAATGGAATTTTTAAACAGCAAACATTGATTACAGATCAGATGTTTTTATGTTTTAAAAGTATCCTTATGCAACAGAATCCTAAATCATGATGTACTTAGAGACATATCCAAGAAAATATATGAAAAATTTCAATGATGAATTATGAAACACTAATGGAAGGAGTCAGAGAAGAACTAAATAAATGAATAGATAAATGACATGGTCCCATGTTCATTGATGGGACTATTCTCTCCAACTGTCACATCAGGTTTTTCCCAAATTGGTTTGTGGATCCAATGCACCCCATCAAACTGCTAGAAATGGACAAACTCACCTTAAAATGTGTATGGAAAAACAGGAACTAGAATAGCTAGTGTTTTGAGAAGGAAGCTCTGAGTGGGCACACCCACACTGACCTGCTTTGTCCTTTCGTAGTTGAGGACGTGAGTGTAACTGGACCTACATGATATTCCAGAATATCTTGCTATTTATGCCATATTATTAGCAACCTTAATTCCATCTGCCACAATAACTCCCCTTTACCACAAAAAGTAACACGTCTGTGGTGTTCAGGAATTAGGACCCAGACATCATTGGGAGGCCATTATTCTGCCTTCCATACTCAAAAGATGCTAGACATTATTAGATGTTACTGAACAATAGCTTAAAAACAAATTAAGATTCTACTCCACACTTGTTAGCATGGCTTATAGAAAACAAAAGCAAAGAAAACCTCACAAACCAAGTACTGCTGCTGATGCAGAGCTCCTAGAATATTGGACATTGATAACAGAATAATGCACACTCATCCAGCCATGTTAGAAGGTACTTGGGGCTTTTCTTCTAAAGGTAAATATATCTATCATGCTATCTTGAGGTATTACCCTTCTAGGTAATCACTCAAAAGAAATGAAAAAGTAGACATGTATAAAATTACATGAGTATTCACAGCAACTTTATTAATAATAAAAATGAAAAACAGAAACACAAATTTCCATTAATATACAAATTGGCAACTTTATTGTGGTCTCTGAATCCAAAATGGAACATCACTGAATAACAAAAAGTAATGAATATTGATGTGGCTGTGTCCCTGTAGTATGCTGTTTTTAAGTCCTTGGGGTATAGACCAAGGAAGGGGATAGTTGGGTCAAATGGTGGATCCATTCCCAGTTTCCCAAGGAATCTCTGAAGTGGCACCCCCTTTCTCCACTGAAAAGTCTTAACTGGGATTCTCTAGAAATCCTCACTATGGCTGATTTTGGGACTGTCAGTCAAAGAGTCTCTGAAAAAGAGTTCAATGTAGATAAACTTCCTATTTCATGTCGCCCTGTTCACTTGGCCACTGGCCGAGAAGATACCAGCACTCCAGGTGCTGGACACCCCCTGACTAGTTTTTCACAAACGTATCCAGTATAGTACTTTGAAGAAATGTGCAAACAAGGCCTCTGGCCTTGAGCCTGGCTTCACAGAGATGTCTGCATTTTTAAGTTACAATTGGACTCCATGGTAACAGCTGGCAGGGGGAGGAAAGAAAGGGGAGAAGAAGCTCTCACCTTCTCAGCTGTTGTCCTTGAAGGGTTAACTTGCCCAGAACAGTGAAAGAAAAAGCTGCTTTTATGTGAACTTCTGCAGACTGTGAACTTCTGAGCCCCTCCCCTTACACACTGGGTATAAAATTCTGAAACTCCCTGAACTCGGGGTTCAGGGGATTGATTGATTACAGCAAAGGCTGTACCCTCTGAACCTGGATGCAGCCAAATAAAACTGTTTCCTGCTATCTTCGGTGCCTTCCTCGTTTGTCCCTACAACATTTCCATACTGCTTTCCATATTGGTGGTGCCAATTTGCAGTCCCACCAGCTATGTATGAGTGTACCTTTTCCCCACATCCTCTCCAACACTTAATTTGTTTGTATTCTTAATAGCTGCCATTCTGACTGGAGTGAGATGAGTAGTTTTTATTTGCATTTCTCTAATTGCTAGAGATATTGGACATGTTTTTATATATTTGTTGATTGATTGTATATCATCTTCTGAGTAATGTCTGTTAGTTCCTTGGCCCATTTATTGATTGAACTATTTGGGGTTTTTTTGGTGTTTAGCTTTTTGAGTTCTTTCTATACCAGAGATTAGTGCTCCATCTATAGGCTCTCTATTCACCTCATTGATTGTTTCTTTTGGTGAGAATAAGCTTATTAGTTTTAATCCATCCCATTTATTGATTCTTGACTTTAATTCTTGCTCTATAGGAGTCTTATTAAAGAAGTAGGGGGCCTAATTCAACATGAGGGAGGTTTTATTCTATTAAACAGAGTCTCTGGTTTAATTTCTAGGTCCTAGATCCACTTTGAGTTGAGTTTTGTACATGGTAAGAAATAGGAGTTTAATTTCATTTTGTTGCATATGGATTTCCAGTTTTCCCTGCACCATTTGTTGAAGAAGCTTTCTTTTCTCCAATACACATGTTTATAGCAGCACAATTCATAATAGCTAAACTGTGGAACCAACCCAGATGCCCTCAGTTGATGAAAGGATAAAGAAAATGTGGTATATATACACAATGGAATATCACTTGGTAATAAAAGAGAATAAAATCATGGCATTTGCAGGTAAATGGATGGAGTTGGAGAATATAATGCTAAGTGAAGTTAGCCAATCCCAAAAAACTAAGTGTCAAAAGTTTTCTCTGATATAAGGAGGCTGATTCATAGTAGGGTTGGGAGGGGGAGCATGGGAGGAATAGATGAACTCTAGATAGGGCAGAGGGGTGGGAGGGGAAGGAAGGAGGCAGGGGGTAGAAAAGATGGTGGAATGAGATGGACATCATTACCCTAAGTACACGTATGAAGACACAAATGGTGTGAAAATACTTTGTTTATAACCATAGATATGAAAAATTGTGCTCTATATGTGTAATATGAATTTTAATACATTCTGCTGTCATGTATAACAAATTAGAATTTTTAAAAAAGAAAGCAGAAGGGACCTACTTGGACCTATCACCCAGTTTCAACAATGATAATTTAAAAAAAAAGAAAAGAAATGAACAGGGGCAGATGGTGTGGCAGGATGCTAAGCAGAATAAACCCTAACAGAAAGGTGAGCATGCATTCACCTGCCCTTGGGCAAAGGCATAGCTACAATGAAAGACAGAGCCTGAGGGCCTGCAGCTCCACCGGGAAAGTGGACCACAGGGCCAATTTGTGGTGCAATGGGGAGGTTTTGTGCCTTCACTGTGGAGATGGATGCAGATTGCTTGTCCTTTTCAAATCTCATAAAACTATTTATCTAAAATGGGTGAAGATACTCTTTGTAAATTAGCCATCAATGAGTGGAAGTTTTGTTGAAGGTGAGGAGGGGAAGGCAGTGGAACATGGAGATCTGGGGAGGGGTCCAGGCTTGTCACTTGGACAAACAGAGGGGACCTGGAAGAGCTTTGTACACACTGGCACAATGAGGGGGGCAGTGGTGTGGAGTGTAGGCACAAGAGCAGATATAAACTGACACTTTTCTACCAACAAACTAATTAATTAACACTTTGAAAATAAACATAAGAATTTAAATAAAATGGGACATATGAAATGATGAGATAGATATTATTTTTTTGAATGCTTAAATTAATGAATGTACCTCAAATAAATTCCAAACACAGTCACAATATAACTCACATAAAGAGATACTTGTTATGCTGTGTATGCATTGTGCTTAATAATGTCTGGATGGATTTTATTCCATAATGAGGATCTCATAATCGCCATCCTTCAAACTAGAGAAATATTTGATTGTTTCCATAGAACACTGGCATTTGAACATTAATATAAAAGGAAATTTTGTATTTCTTTCTCTGTCTCTCTCTTTTTTTTTTTTTTTTTTTTTTTTGGTTTGATGCATGACTTACAACTCATACCAAGCACCTGCTGATCAAATCTGGCAATCTGAGGGACTCTTGAAAAACCCTTGTTAGCAGTAACACAGAAATAATATTTTAGTGTTTCCTGAAAGTCCCCAAGGTAGTGCCAAGATGCACACTGCTCCCAGGGCCTCAGGGAGAGGGGGAGCATGTGGCCACTCCTTACCAGATGCACAGGGCCCTGCAGGAGCAGTCAGCAGCCCAGGGAGCTCCACACAGGACTGGCCAGCTTGGAGCTCTTGGTGGTGACCTTGTAGTATAGCTCTGTCAGAAGAGTGTTTTCCTGATCCTAACTGCTGGAACCAGGAGAAGAATTCATCTTCTCCACTCCTGTGGCCTATGGGGATCAGCTTTCCCAGGTCTGTAACAAGGAAGTGATTGGTAGGGAGTTTGGATTGTGGTAGAACCCCAGGATATTTAGAGTGATGCAGGTAAGACCTTTCTGGGAATCTGAGGTACCAATACTAGGGCCCAGGCTTTCACTGGGCCTAGAGCGCTAGATACATCACGACACCCTTCAAGTCTGGCGAAGATTCCTCTAGAGGAATAAAACACACCTGCACCTCCTAAAAGTTCACTGTCCCTTCACCTTTAAGATACAGCCCTTGGTGCAGAGGCTGTGGTATCACTGAGAGTCCTACCCTCTGCTACTGTGTGCAGACAGGTAATGAGGAGTGAGAAGCCAAGGACTGGCCACTGTGGTCCCTGCTCCCCTCGCCAAGAGCACCCACCTCCCCAGTTGCCCCAGAGGGTCTCCCCAGGACACCACTGCAGCCACATTTCTCTGTGCTCAGGGGCCCCCTCCTCACTATTCTCAGCCACCTTAGCTGGGCTGTGCCCAACGGGAGACACTCTGAGAAGGAGGGCGTTGTCCAGGTGGGGTGGGAGACCACGCAGAACGGAACTCCCCAAACACACGCTCCTTCGCTTTTCTTTCATTTCTCTCTTGATTATTTTTGTCCAACTCATTGTGAAATAAACACTGCCACCTGTGTGTCACCACCAGGACAATGTCCTGTGACCAGGTGGATGAGACACAGGCTTGTTGCTCCGTGAGCCTGGGTCCCCGGGAGAGAAGGGGTGGCCCTCCATCAGGGGGAATAATGGAGCAGAAGGTGTGTGTGACAGGCGCTGCCTGGGATTTCAAAGCACAGCTAGAAATGTACCCCAAAATAGAACACAAAGGAAGCTGCAGCTGAAAGGGGCTACATTTTTGAGGAACAGGATGTGAGAATTAGCAGCAGTCAAGACTGACATTGTAGGGCATTCGAGTCACATCGTGACGTTGGCATTTGCCAGGGGACCAGTGGATCTATGTGCAACCCCCAGATGGGCCTGTCACCACCTGACAGCAGCGTCCACAGAAGCTTCCCAGCAGAAAACAAAAAGAAATTAGTGTTATTAAAAGAAAAGTGTGTCAGCGTGGTCTTTTGTGAAACCTAATTCTTTTCCTCAGCAATTTCAGGGACAATGCGTGTTCCTATAAACGCCCCGTGCTTTGCCTCATTTCCTCTTACTAATTTAGTGCACCAGTATTTTTAGAAACCACTTATTTGTCTACAAAGTAAGGTTGTTTATTAAATTTGTTATTAATTATAAAAAATCTTGTAGTATAGAAGGAGCACATTGAGTTTTTCAACATTAAGAATAATTATAATCATATAAAATTTTAGTAAATACTCTATCAATTTAAGGAAACCTTCTTTGATTCCCAGTTTGCTAAATATTTTATCCTTAATAGATATTGAACCATGCCAAATATATTCTTCATTGATTGATACTATTTTATGATTTGCATAATTTGTAGTCGCCAGCCTGTTAATATGGAAAGGTGCATTGACTGATTTAAAAATTACTGAAGTGATCATCGCATAATATAACATTAACCATTTTAAGGTGAACAAACCAGTGGCCTCATTCAGGATGGGAAACACCACCTATTTCTAGGTCTGAGACTCTTTAGCATTATAAAGAAAATCAGGCCTCTCTGGGCAGTCACTCTCCTTTCCTGTAGGAAATGGCCCCCTGGGTCCAGGACAGACCTGTTTGGACATTTTGCACCCAGGAGCCAAGCACCAGGTGTTAGTGCCTGGCTTCTTTCAATTAACATAATGTTCTCAAGGTTTAATCACTACAAGGATTTTTTTTTTTTTTTGGGGGGGGGGGTGGTGGTTAAATGTGTGCTGAGGATTGAACCCAGTGCCTCACACATGCTAGGCAAGTGCTCTGCCATTGAGCCACAAACCCAGCCCCAAGGCACTCTTTCTATTTATTGTTTTTTATTTTGTGACAGTGTCTCCCTAACTTGCTGAAGGGCTTGCTAGGTTGCTGAGACTGGCCTTGAACTTGTGATCCTCCTGTCTCAAGTCTCCAGAGTCCCTGAAATTATAGGTCTGGGCCACTACGTGGGCCATGGCTTCTTGTTTCATCAGCATTTCTATCCTTTGCCTGTCTGAATTGCATCCAGTTGCAGGGGTGTGGCACTTTTAGGTCATCTATCGATTCTCTTGTTCTAGTCTGCATCTTGTTCATCTCCACTGGATCGTCTAGTATTTTCCTCCACCCTTGAGCTTGGAGCTTAGTTTTTTCTTGTTCTCTTTCTTGGAGAGGGTCCCCCTCTGTGTGGGTCAGCAGGCACATGGTGCGCCATCAGAGCGCGGCTTTCAGGAGTGCATTAGGTGCGCTTGCTCCTGTTTTCATTCATCCCTGGGTGTCTCCTAGTTCCTTTGAGGTTTCTTCTTTGGCCCACGCATTGGTTTACTTTTTAAGTGGTTGCCTCATCGACACGAGGTGTGGTTCTCCCTAGTTCCCTTTCCTGATCTCCAGCGTTGTTCCGTTTTGATGGAGAAGACAGCCGGTTCCCTTGACCTCTGTCTTCACTGCGCTCCGACTCGACTCGCTGCTGGTCTGACCTGGAGCGTCCCATGATCGGTGCCTGTGAGGACAACTCCCGGGTGTCCCTGGGTGCTGCGTCCCCACGGGTGCACCTCTCCCACTGGCTGGGTGCTGCTCACGCTGGGATCCTTCCCACGCTCCCTCCGTGCTGCTGATCCAGCTGTGATTGTCCCTGTGCCCCTGGCCTGTGCTGCCTGCTCCATGCCTGTGCGCCCCTTCAGCCGCCTCTTCTCGGTTCAATCCCCTCTCCCTCAATTCCTCTCCGTCTCCGCATCATTGCTGTGTAAAGGTCGATTTTGTCTAACGTTAGTGTTGCCCCCCAGCTCTCTGGGTTGACTGCTCACATTGAATATCTTTTTCTGTACTTTTAGTTTCAACCTATTTGTGTTTGGGGGTACAAAATTAGTCTCTGATAGACAGCATGAAGTTGGACCATGTTTATTATTTTTTAACCGTTTTTTTTCATTCTCTGACTTTTGAATGGAACCTATTCACACTAAAAATAATCTAGTTTAAAGGACGAACTTACATTGACATTTTGCGGTCAGTTTGCTCTAAGTCTGGCGTACTTTGGTTTCCACCACTGCCGTCTTTGTGCTCGGTATTCTGAAGCACACCATTTCAGTTTCTCTCTCAGAGCCTTTTGTATATTGATTTCAGTTATTTTCTTGGTGTATGTAGTGGGGGATTACAATTCACATTGAACATTAAAGCAATCAAGTTAGAATTGATAATAATATTCTTTACTAAGTATACAAATTCTGATTTAACACAGCCTAAAACTCCCCTTAGTTGAAAGTGAGGCAGATTGTCTTCATACATTATGTTGCCATTAAAACACATTTACAATTACAGTTTTGTGTATTGTATTTTAAACCATACAGAAAAAAAAAAGAAATATGAGATGCAGTGATAGCAAAACTCATCTTTACCTATGTAGTTGCCTTTAATGGAATTTTTATTATTTGTTTATTTTATTATTAAGTTTTGAAATGCTTTTCGAATGTTCTTTTGTTTCAGACTAAAGATTTCCCATTAGTATTTTTTATAGAATTCCAGCTTTTGCTTATTTATGAAAGCCTTAATTTCTGCATTTTGAAATGGAACTTTTCTGGCTATTTTTGATTCAGTACATTCTTCCGAAGTTGTTTCTGATGAGCACTTTGCTGTGATCTCCCAGGAAGGAGTCACTTCCTCCTGTTGCCCTCAACCTTCAGTCTTTGTCTTTCCCTGATGTGACTGTATAGCTCCTGGGGTGGTCTGCCTTAGGTTTCCACTCCCTGAGTAGCTGAGTTTCTTATATGGGTTGATTCATTCCTATTAGCATATTTGGGGGGTTTTTTCATCACCCTTATTCGGTACTTTTTTTTTTTATTTAGCAAAAAACTTTAATGAAAATACTATTGTATTTTTTAAAAATACTATACTTTTTTCCATGTTTGTTTTTTAAATTTTTAAATAAATATTTATTTCATCAGTGATATTAAAAATATTTTTTTCCATTTTACATCATTCATTATTTATGTGATTCTTTTGAGTATTATATTCTTTTATGTATTTGTTTATTTTTTTAAATCTTTTTTTAAAATTTATGTACGACAGTGGAATGCTTTATAATTCTTATTACACATATAGAGCACAATTTCTCATATTTCTGGTTGTATACAAAGTATATTTACACTGATTTGTGTCTTCATACCTGTATTTTGGATAATAATGATCATCACATTCCACCATCATTAACAACCCCATGCCCACTCCCTTCCCCTCCCACCCCTCTGCCCTATCTAGAGTTTGTCTAATCCTCCCATGCTCCTGCTCCCTATCCCACTATGAATCAGCATCCTTATATCAAAGAAAACATTTAGTATTTGTTTTTTGGGGATTGGCTAACTTCACTTATCATTATCCTCTCTAACTCCATTTACCTGCAAATGCCATGATTTATTATCTTTTATTGCTGAGTAACATTCCATTATGTATATATGCCACATTTTTTTATCCATTCATGTATTGAAGGGCATCTAGGTTGGCTCCACAGTTTATCTATTGTGAATTGTGCTGCTGTAAACATTGATGTGGCTGTGTCCCTGTAGTATGCTGTTTTTAAGTCCTTTGGGTAAAGACCGAGGAGAAGGATAGCTGGGTCTAATGGTGATGGCATTACCAATTTTCCAAGGAATCTCCATACTGCTTTCCATATTGGCTGCACCAATATGGTCCCACCACCAATATGCAGTCCTACCAGCAACGTATTAGTGTACCTTTTTCCTCCACATTCTTGTCAACACTTATTGCTGTTTGTTTTCATAATAGCTGTCATTCTTACTGGAGTGAGATGATATCTTAGAGTAGTTTTGATTTGCATTTCTCTAATTGCTAGAGATGATGAACAGTTTTTTCATATATTTGTTGATTGATTGTACATCTTCTTCTGAGAAGTATCTGTTCAATTCCTTGGCCCATTTATTGATTGGGTTATTTGTTTTTTTTTTTTTTTTTGGTGTTAAGATATTTGAGTTCTTTATATACCCTAGAGATTAGTGCTCTATCTGATGTGTGAGGGTAAAAATTTGCTCCCAGGATATGGGTTCTCTGTTCCCCTCACAGATTGTTCCTTTTGCTGAGAAGAAACTTTTTAGTTTGAGTCCATCCCATTTATTGATTCTTGGCTTTAACTCTTGAGCCACAGGAGTCTTTTTTTTTAAATTTTTCCTTCCAGCTACCCTACCCTGCTATTAACCCCCCCTAGTGGAGTTTTCATTTCAGTTATTGTGCTTTTCAACTCCAGGATTCCCATTTGGTTCCTTTTCATAGTATCTGAGTCTAACCGACTTTATGTGTTGGTTCCCCCATCACTCTTCCAGTTTGCTTTACCTCTTGCTCCATGGTTTCCTTCAGCTATTTGAGCATATTCTAGATAATGGTTTAAGTCTTTCTCTACCAAGTCTATGTGTGTACTTTTTCTCAGACAGTTTGTGTGGATTTCTTCTATATATGGGTCATATTTTATTTGAATGCTTTGTTATTTTTGTTGAAATCTGAAATCTGGAGATGTTCTCTGTTTTAGCTTATGGTTTTCCATTAATTAATATTATAATGTGGCAACTGTGGAAATCAGCCTTTTCTGCTCTTTAGCAATTGTTCTGTGGCTTTGTTCCTTTTTATTGACTTTTCTAAGCTAATTTTTAAAAGTCCATACATTCTTCATGTCTGTTCCTTGAAATCTTTGTCCCCTACCTTGTGTTCAATCAGTGTTTTGACACTGGCTTCCTTGAATGGGGAGGTATCCAGACTCAGAGTGAGAGTGACCTTCAGGAGGGGGACAGAGAAAGTGAAAAAGAAAAGCCACTGGCACTCCTCTCCACAGCTGCCTCCTGGCCAAGGTAGAGTGTCATGGAGGATGGTGGACACGTGGGGGATGAGGATGGTGACACTCTTCCTGTGGTGGGCCCCTGAAGGCTCCACACTCTGCAGGGCCTCTCTCTTCTTGCTGCACCAAGTGCATTCATCAGCCAGCGAGGAAAGGCCACGGACTCCCAGGTCTTCTCTGAGAACACGGTGCGTGCGATTCTCGGCTTCTCACTTCATGCAGTCCTTTGGATGCTCTCATTTCCCACGGCCCCTCTCCCAGCTCTTCTTTATAGAGTTGCCACTACCATCATCTTTTGCCCCAGCTGGTTTGGTGGTTGCTCTTCCTCTCAGTGGTTCTGAGGAATGCTCACCTATTCTGCCCTGAGTTCTGGATTAGATGAACTGTGTGATCCAAACTTTCAACTAAACTGTAAAGGTGACCTCCACATTATGTTCTCCCATGGCCAACACCACAGTTACTTGCCCAAGAGTTGCTGGACAGTTAATTCAATTTTTATTTCTCCTTAAAATGTTAATGTAAGGAAATATTACAATTGGACGCTTAGATTCTAATCATCGTAGGTTTTGCTTTAATTAAAAATTAACATAAGCAAGAATTCATGCCTGTAGCTTCACATTTCCCTTCCACATAGACAGTCCCTTTAACTCAACATTTGCCTCCCATTCTGTGTCTTCAGACTGGAGCTGAAGAACCTGCTGTGGGTAGGTGAAACCTGCCCCGCCCTCCACCGTCCTCCAGGACACTCTACCTTGGGAAAAGTGGCTACTAAGGAAGTTTTCAAGAATAACATTACAGAAAATTTAAGTCTTCTTCAGGATCCTAAAAGTACGGCCCTTGACAAAGACCAGTTACTCGGGAGTGCCTCCACTGGGATTCACAGTGATATTTACCCTGCTGTGGGGTGCCAGCACAATGAGTTTGAATATGGATTTCCACCCACACTTCTTTCACCGTTTGTGTTGTGATTATTTTCAGCCTGGGGCAACTTCGCTACCCGAGTATCACATTGTGATCAGGAACCCTGCCATTGATGTGCCAGCTCTGAATTGTTATCTGTGACTATTTTAATGCATGTCATAAATCACAAAGAACCAATAAAAAAAAGTTTCTATTTTGAAATAAATAGAAACAATCACAAGCATGGGTTTTTAAAGTCTATTTCAGAAAATCTGATGCCTGTAACTCTTCGCTTCATTTAAACCTCAGATTTTAAAACTTGCCTGGAGAGGAAAATCACATCATCAGCATCCACATGGTGACAGACAAGCCACTGTTGTGAATGAAGCCACAGGACTGGAATTCTCAGTAGTAAAGATCCTGTATTTCCTGTGTTTATTCTGCTGCATGAACAAACAGCCATCCATCTGTTCAGACTATGTAAAGAAAAATTCTCAGGGGACTGGTGCGTCTCCCAGCTCAGATGGTCGCATTGGTGCAGGGACTTGGTGAGCCCCCTAGCACACCACCCCTTCACCTGGACCAGGTTTTGTAGAAGGAAAGTCGTATGCATTATCCCTAATGCTGTCTCCTGTGGTTTATAAGCTGTGTCATAAATGCTGCAAAGTCAGTTTTGGAAAGTTGTATTAAATGGACTAAATTTGTGGCAAAGAAAGAGACAAGGAATTCTCTCACTCATAAACCAGCCTTCCATGTGGAATGACACCTGCAGTGGCCCTGGTGGCTCCTCTGGGCAAATTGTTCTTGGACAGCTTGTATAGCCATTCTCTCTGCTGGTTGAGGGCTCGGCCCCACTTGTCCCTCAAATGCAATTACCATTTTCCTCCCAAGGAGAAAGAAACCGATGACCAGTAGGAAAGATATCTCATGTTTGTCTCCAAGGACTCACTGATTTCAATAAATTAGGCTAAAATGAAATGTCAAATAGCTTCCCACAGTTACCTCATCTCTGAATATAAATGACACAGGATGTATTTTCTTATATCGTTTCCCCCAGTCCTCTCCTTAGATTTTTTTATGGTTCTTTTGGAAACTCATATTAATGCATTTCTTAATTCTGTATAATTGGGAATAGAATTTATTGCTTTTTCCTCTGCCTCTCTTAATCTCCTTTATTATGAATTTAATTGAAAAAAAATGATGGTGATAAATTGATAATTCCAGTTCTTTTCAACAATATCTCAGGGTATTTGAGATTTAGGGATCTTCAAGTTGAGTCATAAAGAGTCAGAGACAGAGAAAGAGGTAGAGATACAGATAGAGACAGAGACAGAGAAAGAGGTAGAAAAATAGACACAGTGGTAGAGATAGAGATAAGTAGGGAGAGAGAGAGAGAGAGAGAGAGAGAGAGAGAGAGAGAGAGAAAGAGAGAGATCCTGGTGAACTAGATCTGGAGTTAACTTCCTGGTTGTCAGGTGTCTAGCTAGTGTGGGCATAGTTAGGATAACCAGTGTCCCTAAGACACATACACTTTGCCCAGTAAAGGTACAGACACAGAGAAGGGATGTGTATGAGTCTAATTCTTAAAGAGGTGGATTCTAATGTCATGTTGAGGTAATATGTCATTTCTTGGTGGCAGGAGTTGGAAGAATGTGCATTTCCTAGGGGTGCAGAGTGTTAGGTGGATGGAATTCGGCAGGCCTCATTCGGCAGCTGCTCCTAAGTGTGACTGTGTGGGAAGCTGCTAGACTTTGACTTCTCTTCTCTGATCCTCTTGGGTTCATTCAACACGTTTTCTCCACAAATGAGTGTCACCAAGCTCCTGGGGAACAATGGAGCTGGTTTACCAAGGCCCAGTGACACAGCTCCAAGAAGGAAGCAGCCTCCCAGGCCTGCTGCTAGAAGATTCCGGGCTCCAGTAGAGGGTGGTTTTATAGGTTTTCTTCTGAAATTGCCGACATCCACTCTTGACAATTAAATACATGCTTTTCATCATTTATTAAGATGCTCCTTGCTCCATACCAGATATACAGCATTCTCCAGTTTACAGGCATTTGATGTGATAATATTCTGAACGTGAGCTTGGTTTTCGCAGTTGAAAGTCAAGTGCTTCTTTTGTCTCAGCTTTTGTACCGCCATTCACTTGGCACCACGTTGTAATTTCCCAGGACGTCACCAAGAGATCTGAAAGTTCCAACTTGCTGTACAGATTTGATCAGCACACAGGGAGAATGGCTCCTTGTCCCCAGTCCAGATTCCTTCCAGGTATAAATATTTACACTACAAGTATATGATTCAGGTTCATTTGCAGTGGTTAAAGGGGAGCAAATCAAATTAGTATTTTTCTGCAAAAGAGATCAACACTGATGTTTGTACTCTTTGTCTGTTTATCTCACAAGCTCTTTTCCTCCTTGGTCTGATGTCTGCTCCACAACCTTGGAAGCTGAAACTGGGTAAAACAAAGAACAGAATTGAAGTCAAACTGTGAAACCACACTTGAAGAGGAAGGAGAAGACTTTTACGCCCTCCAAGCTCTAATTAGAAATCAGTCAAATAAAAACACATCGTCAACTGCAGACTGCACCCTCTGTTAACTCAAGGCCACAGACGTGAAAAGACGTCAGCTCCTTTTTGTCAAAGTACTTTGTACAACAAATTCTAATTCTCCATGGAATTTCAATATTATGCATTATTGCTTCAGAAACATTGCAAAACCAAGATAAAATGAGAGGCAGGAGCCAGGGCTTTGATTTCTTGCCCATGGGTTAAGAGCAAGTTAAAGTTGAAAGGCCACAAAAACGGATGTGGAGAGCTAACTGAGGCTCCATTACGGTGGCAGAGCCATAAATGCAGCTTCGGTCCCATTAATAATGTCGTAATTATTTAGTCAGTGTGTCTGGTCTTCCTGAAACATATGCAGACATCACCCTGTCTCATCCCTGACCTGAGAAATTTTGACAGCAATCAAATCAAGTCCAAAAAAGGTGTGTATCTGAGAGAAGGACACCTCAGGGAGTTGTACAGTCCACATCTGAGGCTCAGCACATCCATTCATTCAACAAAAATGTTATCACAATCTCAAATGGTTTTAATTAATTAAAGGCACAATTCATATAGTAGTATTCAGCCAAAAAGTTATTTAAAGAATGAACCTATAAATAGAAACACCAACATTGCCTCATTAAAACAAAGAGACCAATGAGTAGGAGGAAATCTTCACAGTATGGCAATTCCTCAGAAAATTTGGATTGGAACCTCCATTTGACCCCATTATCCCACTCCTCAGCATATGCCCAAAGGACTTAAAATCAGCATAATATATTGATGCAACCACATCAGTGTTCATAGCAGCTCAATTCACAATAGCTAAACTACGGAACCAACCTAAGTGCTCTTCAACAGATGAATGGATAAAGAAAATGTAGTACATATACACAATGGAATATTACTCAGCCATAAATAAAAATGAAATTATGGCATTTGTTGGTAAATGGATGGAACTGGGACTCTCAAGCTATATGAAATAAGCCAGTCCCCAAAACACAAAGGCCAAATATTTTCTCTGATGTGCAGATGGATATTCAAACAGCAATAAATGCTAGTAAGGATGTGAGGGAAAGGCAACTAGACACATTGTTGGTGGTACTGCCAATTAGTAACTACTCTGGAAAACAGTATGGAGATTCCTCAAAAAACTAGGGAGAGAACCACAATATGAACTAGCTATTCTACTTCTTGGTATTTTTCCCCAAAGATCTAAAATTGATAGGACTACTACAGTGACACAGCTCAATCTTTATAACAACAGGATTCACAACAGCCCAATTATGGAGTCAGCCCAGATGCCCATCAAAATGATAAATGGATTAAGAAATGTGGTATATTTACTGCACAATGGAATTTTTCTCAGTCATAAAAGGAATGATATATCATTGCATGTGTGCATGTATGAATATGTAACAACAGATCCCATCTTTGTGTTCAACTATAACGCACCAATAAAGTGTGGAAAGAGGAAAAAGAAAAAGAATGAAATTGTGGCATTTGCTATTAAATGGAGAACATCATGTCAAGTGAAATAAGCCAGATTCAGCAAATTAAAGATTGAGTATTTTTTCAAATATGTGGAAGCTAAATTAAATCAGGGGAAAGAGAGGGGTCGATCTCATAAAGATAGAGGGAAGATGAGTGGAGGACAGGAGGGGGTGAAGAGAGAGGGAAGGAGGACCAGAAAGGGGAGGGACGCAGAGGAATTTAACAAAATCATGCCGTGTGTGTGCATAAATAAGCCACGATGATTTCCACCCTTATGTCTATGTATAAAGGAAAAACTTAAAGATAAATAAATGTACAAGAAGATGAACAGAGTAGAAAACAGGAGGAGAGGAAGATAGGGAGGGAACCGGCCACTGAAATGGAGTAAATCAAGTTCCCTGCATGTATGAATTTGTCAAAATGAACCCACTACTATGTGTCACGATAATGCTCTAATAAACAAAATGATTCGCTATTATTTGCTGTTTGATGAGGCTAAAAAGCACTGTTGGCACCCTGTGCTGCCTTCGTCCTCTGGTCTGTGTGGTTTCTGTGGAAGGCTCCTCCCTGCACCTCTTCCCAGCTCTGCTCAGCTCCTGCTCCCGTCGGCTTCCCTGGTATCCAGGCCAGGGGCTCAGGGCGACCTCCCAACGCTGCAGCTTCTCACAACCAGCATGTCTGGGTCCATCAGGCCTGGGCAGGGACTGGAGTTTAAATGCACAAGTCGTGCTGACCTAGGGATCATTACTCTGGAGGACATAAAGGGCGAGACGCAGAACATGGCAGGCGCACACCTGGGCGTGGAGTCTGCGTAGCCATGGGCATCCAGACCCCGGGAACTCCCCACGGTCCAGTGGCCTGCCCCCTCACACAGTGAGGGATGCGGAGCTGAGTGACGCAAGATGAAGCTTCTTCGGTGACCTTCACAGGCTTAATGCTCTGCTTGAGGAAACGGTTTCCCACCTTGTTCCCACACCAGGCCTGGGACTCACTGAGGTTTCCTGGGGCTTCTGTGGCATTAAAGGGGCAGTCCTGCAGAGCACACATTTGTGCAGAGCAGGACTGTGTGTTTGGGGAATGAGAAGGTCCTACTGATCCATAACGATGTGTCTCCTTGCTTGGAATCCCCTTAGATGGGAAAGTAATACCTGACCTCCAGTTAAAAGCATCGGTTCTACCTTGTGTGGATGGGGACTCCACCCTGGCAATACTTCAGAACAAGTTGATTTAGATTTAGATTTAGTTTAGATTGGAAGTCTTTGAAGGATTTAGATTGTATGGCAGCTAAATGTCATTTATTTTGGAAACATCAGTGTGAGACTTAGGGACCATGGCTCAGACACTGCTGGTCTCGTGTTAATTCATTAGTCATAGAACCAACTTTGTCCGTCAAAATCCCTAAAGTCATATAATTTGGCCGTTGGAATCTAACATTTCAAGTACCATAGAGGAAGCCAAGGAGCACAGGTCAGGCCCCACACCGGCCAAGACTGCCTCTCAAGGCCTCCCACAGAAAGAACAGTTGTCCAGAAGGACTGGAGGACAAGGGCGATAGAATAGAGCTGCGTTAGGGCAGGAAACTTTTCCTGTTTTACACGAAAAGTTCTCTTACAACTAGAAAAATCCCTAGAAAACTAGTCTTTAGAAATAAATGATAGTAATGATCTTTTGTCATCCTGGCCTCTACCCCCCATTCAGTGTGCTTCATCAGCAATCACTACAGTTTGCAAAATGGGCATCATCTTCTTTCACATCTGGGAAAACAGGCTCAGATCCAGGAGGCAAGTTCAAGGCCCAGAGCTCCTGCTGGCAATGAGTCAGTGTGCAATTCTGTTTGCTCCAAAGCCCAGGACTTTTCTGCCCCTGCACTATGCCTGCTGTCCTCCCCATTTGGCTCTTGGGAGTGGGCAGACTTTATTACCACTGATGCAGTAATGTCTCTGCAGGTGGAAATAGACAGCACAGGGGCTAGCCAAAGCTGCTCCCCAGGGTAAAATGGCCAAGCAAGCTGTGTGGTCCTCACACCCACTGGGTTCCAGGTCTGACTCACTGCTGCCTGGTCTCACCCTGGATTCTGAACCCATTCTTCCAAGAGAAGGCAGAGATGGGAGTGAACACAGAAGCTGCATGTTGGAGAAACTGTGGCTTCAAATAAAGCAGGGAATCTTCAAATTTGTCTAAGGAGCTGTTGATGATCAGGTTCCTAAGCAGCTCCGAGATCGAAGCAACTCTGTTTGCAATGAGAATGAGAGCACCTTGATTCTGACTCCTTGGACTAGAGTGTGTGTGTAATGTTCCTGTTAGGACCATGACTTCCCCGTCCTTACACAGAGTGTGTATGCAGATTTAATCTGTACCAGCAGCCACCCCCACACTGGTGCTCCAATGCCTGCACTGAGTTCTAGACGCTATGCTGGAAATGGGGACATAAGCAGGGCAGGCAGGGCCCTGGCTCTCCAGAAGTCTGCAGAGAAGTTATGGAACGGGTAAGCCAGGAGTCAACAAGTGGAAATGTCTTAACAGAGTGATAAACGTTACAAGAAAATGAAGCACAGTGTGACCTAGTGTGCAGGGATGGAGGTGGGCCCTGATGGAACTTGGAAAGTCAGGAAAGGGACACTTGCCCCAGTCTACCCAGGGAGGGATCAGATATGGGAAGATCTGGGGGAGGGCATTCTGGGATGTTGACATGTGCACTGGCCCTGAGACAGGGACAGGCTTCATTGCTTTAAGGGAGGAACAAGTCAAGCAGAGCAAACCTGTATGAGGACAGGTGTCAGGAGCTGCGTACCCAGGTTCATCTGCAGGGTAAGGGCCACCTGAAGGGGCTTGTTAACTAGCGGAGGAGGCAACAGGAAGAAGCCAATTTCCTGGCTGTCACTCAGGTCCATGTGCCTCTGACTTCCTTTTTGCTCATGTAATGGCTAATTTGCCACAAGTATTTGGGATTAAAATCCAACAAACTCCCTTAAGACTCAGCTCCAGCAGCGGAGATTCAGCTGCCCTCTGTCTTCTGAGGAAAAAAGAAAAAACAAAAAAAACATGATTTTTTTAAATTTCCTTCATGTTGTTCCTGCAAAATGCCTGAAGACTTTAATTTTGAAACACCTTAATCAAAGTCCTAGGAAGGGCAATTTAAGTCATGGTCGTTCTGTAAATTAATTGTTTTCCAAGAAGCAGTCCATGAAACCTAGAAGACAATGCAGAGGTTAATGCACATTTGATTTGTTTACCCCTTCAAACAGTACTTATCTGATCAGAGAGGCTTCCTCTGCCATTATTGAAATCTGAGGTCTCTGATATTGGAAATTCTGGAGCCACTTAGTCTGTATTCCTTAGTCATTATAGAAAGAGGCCATTCCTGAGAGACGGCGGCCGACTGTGTGCTCTCCCTGCAGAGTGGTTTGCAGCTACCTGACCGCCAGTAGGCAATTCTGCTGTTTGCCACTGGCGCACAGGTGTGCAGTACTACTTGATCACAGGTCGCAACAGGAGACTCCAGAGGTCAAAAGTCTGACTGAAAGGAAGTAATTAGGTTTTCATCTGACTAGTAATTTCCATAAGAGGTGAAAACCATAAATTAGCATTTTCACAGAATGGATCTAAGAAATGAATGGAGACTGCCACGAAGAGTAATAAATATTTCAGTTGTAAGTTTTTTTCCCCTTGAATTATGTGATTTTAAAGATAAGTTACTATGATAATTTGGGATTGCAGGATATATGCCCTAAATGCTGTGTCTGGATGACTGTACCTGAGATTTGCAGTCGGGCTGATTCTATATCTTCACTTGACTCTGTTACCTGGTGTCAGGCCACACCATTGTAGACAACCACACGTGTCCCTGGTCTTCCCATCCCAACTCTGCCCCTGTGGCCGGATATGCCATTCTTCATGTGATGTGTTTCCTTGCTGGTGGGATCCAGCATGCACACCACTTCCTACAAAGCTTTCTTCACATGCTGAAATCATTTTTGGAGTCACTAGACCAAATTCCATGTCAAAATATCCTAGATGCCCAGCATTTGCTCTCAAAAAGGGGTTTTGCATTAGCAGAGGCAATCTCTTAATGTAATTCATCATTTGCCAGCAAAGCCATGGCAAAACTCTTCCCTACCTCAAAGGCTGTGCAAGAATTAAATGAGATAGCACATTCCAAGTGCTTAGCACATGAGTTTTCAAATAATGTATCTACTACTATCTAAGAATGGGCATTGGCCACACAATTGGAAACAGAATAACACAGCTACAGGTGGAATCCAGGAGGCCTATCTTATGCATACTTCCATTCATCAAGTGCTTATAATGAGTCAGAATGAATCACAGATGAGTCATCCCAGCACATACCCTGTTCTAGGAAATGAAAGGTATGTACTACTACTTAGCATTCAAATCAAAGACTGAGAGCCTTTCTAAACATGTAGAGATCAAACATGGAGAACCTTCAGAGCAGAGGTTGGTGCATCTATGACACGGGCACAATGCTGCTTTCTCTGCTGCGTGTTTTCAAGACTGACTTTCAAAGTAGGCAATTGTTCCAGGACAGGGAACCCCCGCTCCATGGGGTTGTGTTCTCAGGGGTCTAAGATGGCTTTGCACCTAACTGTCTTCAGGTGTTGACCCACCAGGGCCAGGGATTCTGCCCAGGAAGTGGCCTGCTTGTCCTCCTCAGGAGAAAGCACATGTAGCCCCCAGGCAGAGTAGGTCAGTTTGAAGCAAGACCCACCCACCCCTAGCTCCAGTTCTCCCAGGCTTTACTGCTTAGTTGATAGCAGTGGCAAATCCTCCGAGATTAAACTGTTCCTGTGTACAGTAGGCTCAGAAAGATGACAGCAGGAACTATCTTTGGTCCTAGGATTTCAGCGACTTCAGTTTGTAAATGCTGCTTTATGGAATACACTTCATCTATGTCCATGGGGCCAGATGACTTCACCCAACCATGGACGTCACCCAGCCACGGATATAAAGCATTTGGGGGAAGCTTGCATCTGTACTCAACATGTACTGACTTTTTTTCTATAGTCCTTGAAGAGTATAGTAAAACAACAATTTATGTAGCATTTGCAATGTGTTAGGAATTAGAAGTAGACAGGATGGAGCGAATACAGGATGATGTGCATATGTTCTATGTGAATACTATGCTAATTTACAGAAGGGACTTCAGCATTTATGGATTTGGGTGCCCTTGAAAGTCCTTGAACTGATCCTCCTTATATACTGCAGTTTTTACATTCCTGCAACGGAACTTTAAAGAAGGACTGACATTAGAGTACCAACCACATACCATCACAGATGAATGTCTGTGCATGTCCGCTGGTTTGGTTTGAGGTTCAAGCTGCTTGTTATTCTGTGCATTCAGGATTTGGAAAGCACACTTGACCTATGTAATGCATGGCACTTCCTGAGGTGACCACCCTCAGTGACACAGCTGTGCTTTGGTGTCAGAAGACCCTGCGTCTTCTCTGGGAGACTTTGGGCAGCTCACTTCGTGTCCACCTGCATTTCTATATTCATGCAATCATGGTGTGGGGTAGCTACAATGCCCAGCTGAGACGAGGTGTGAAGGAGCATAAGGGGAATCAAGATGGCTGCAAGTAATGCCATGTGCTTAAACTGTGGCCCTGAGGACCTCCGTGTGGGTAGAAATCAACATAAACTATGCCTCAGAGCCCTCTGTGCCTAACCATTCGTCAGTCTTTTAAGAACCAGGTATTTCATGTTTTAATTTAATTACAGCATGGTTTACATACCAGGTTCTTAAAATCATGGCATGTATTCAAATTTTTTAATTAGAGCAGCAAAATCTTATCTGTACAATTATTCTGTGTATATTTCTGTGTTATATGATTTTCAGTGTACATGCAATTTGGTGTTTATGTGTGTGTATATATATATATGAAATCAAATGTCAGTATCAATGGGAGAAAATAAGTACACGTGCGTATGCATTAATACTCACACATGATTTCTTCTTCTTCTTTTCACATTGGTATTAGTGTTTGATATCAAGATAATTTCCAGCATTGGTACAGACAGAAAGAAGGCCATTTTACATTTTTTTAGTAATAATTCAATATTTCATCATGTAAAATAAACCAACAAAAATTTTAATTTATTTTTTAAATAAATGACAGTGGACACATTACAATTCTTACTAAATATATAGAGCACAATTTTTCATATCTCTGGTTGTACACAAAGTATAATCACACCAACTTGTGTCTTCATACATGTACTTAGGGTAATGATGTCCATCTCATTTCACCATCTTTCCTATCCCCAGGCCCCCTCCTTTCCCCCCACACCCCTCTGCCCTATCTAGAGTTCATGTATTTTTCTCATGCTCCTTCTCCCTACCTGCTTATGCATCAGTCACCTTATAACACAGAAAACATTCAGCATTTGCTTTTTGGCGGGGGGCGGGATTGGCTAATTTCACTTAGAATTATCTTCCTCAACGCCATCCATTTACCTGCCAATGCCATGATTTTATTCTCTTTAATTGCTGAGTAATATTCCATTGTGTATATATACCACAGTTTCTTTATCATTCATCTAGGTTGGTCCCACATTTAGCTATTATGAATTGTGCTGCTATAAACAGTGATGTGGCTGTGTCTCTGTAGTATGCTGTTTTTAAGTCCTTTAGGTATAGTCCAAGGAGAGGAATAGCTGGGTCAAATGGTGGTTCCATTCCCAGTTTTCCAAGGAATCTCCTTACTGCTTTTCATATTGGCTGCAACAATTTGCAGTCCCACCAGCAGTGTATGAGTGTACCTTTTCCCCACATCCTCGCCAACACATATTGTTGTTTGTCTTCATGATAATAGCTGCCATTCTGACTGCAGTGAGGCAAAATCTTAGAGTAGTTTTGATTGCATTTCTCTAATTGCTAGAGATGAACATTTTTTCATATATTTGTTGATTGATTGTAGATCCTCTTCTGAGAAGTGTCTGTTCAGATTCTTGGCCCATTTATTGTTTGGGTTATTTGGGAGTTTTTTGCCAGAATTTTATTGAGACTCCTTGCATTTTTGTTCATTAGAGATATTGGTCTGAAGTTTTCTTCCTTTGACGTGCCTTTACCTGGTTTTGGAATCAGGGTGATATCGGCCTCATAGAATGAGTTTGGAAGTGCTGCCTCTTTTTTTAGTTCCTGAAATAAATTGAAGAGTATTGGTATTAGTTCTTCTTTAAAGGTCTCATAGAACTTGGCTTTTTGTAGGCATCTTCTATTTCATCACTTGATATTAGTCTGTTTAATTATATATCATCCTGGCTTAACTGATATATATAGAATATTTCAACCTGCATTAAGCGGATACACTTTTTTGTCAGCAGCACATGGATCCTTTTTGAAAATAGATCATTTATTTCCAATTTCTTTTTTTATGTTTTATATAATTTATTTCATAGTTTTTTTAAATTTTTATTTGTTTTAATTAGTTATACATGACAGTAGAATGCACTTATATACTTTGATATATCATGCATAGATGGGATGTAATTTCTCACTTTTCTGAGTATACATATTGTAGAATCACATTGGTCATGCAGTCACATACATACATACAGTAATAATGTCTGTGTCATTCTACTATCTTTCTTATCCCCACGTCCTCTGCCTTCCTATCCTTTCACTTCCCTATATCTAATCTAAGGTAACACTATTCTTTTTTTTTTCCTTTATAAATGTAGGGGTTTTTTTTGCATTACAATTCTTGATACACATATATACCACAATTTTTGTATCTCTGTATACAAAGTATATTAACACCCAATTAGAGTCGTCATACATGTACTTTGTTTATGATGTCCATCACATTCCACCATCATTCCCTTCTTATCTGATAAAATACATGGTAGTATGTCTACTTTTTTGTATTTGCTGAGAGTTGCTTTGTGGCATATTATATGGTCTATTTTAGAGAAGGATCCATGTTCTGCTGAGAAGAAAGTGTACCTGCTTGATGCAGGTTGAAATATTCTGTATGTCAGTTAAGCCAAAATTATTAATTGTATTATTGAGATTTATAGTTCCTTTATTCAACTTTTGTCTGGAAGATCTATCCACTGGTGAGAAAGTTGTGTTAAAGGTTAAAGTCACTCAAGATTATTGTGTTGTGGACTATTTGACTCTTGGACTTGAGAAGAGTTTGTTTGAAGAACATAGCTGCACCATTGTTTGGGTCATATATATTTATGATTGTTATATCTTGTTGGTGTATGGTTCCCTTGAGCAGTATGTAGTGTCCATCTTTATCCCTTTTGATTAACTTTGGCTTGGAGTCTACTTTATTTGATATGAAGGTAGAAACCCCTGCTTGCTTCTGCAGTCCATATGAGTGGTATGATTTTTTCCAACCTTTCACCTTCAGTCTGTGATGTCTTTTCCTATCAGATGAGTCTCCTGGAGGCAGCATATTGTTGGGTCTTTTTTAAATCCAATCTGCTAGTTGATGTCTTTTGATTGGTGAGTTTAAGCCATTAACATTCAGAGTTTTTATTGAGACATGGTTTGTATTCCCAGCCTTATTTGTTTATTTTTGTTATTTAACTTGACTTGATTTTCTTCTTTGATTAGTTTTTTCCTTTAGGGTACTACCTCCCTCTGCTAATTTTCCTTGTTGATTTTTTGTTTCCTCTTCTTGGAATATTTTTCAAGGATTTTTTGTAGTGCCAGTTTTCTAGCTATAAATTCTTTTAACTTTTGTTTATCATGGGAGGTTTTTACTTCATCATCAAATCTTAAGCTTAATTTTGCTGGATACAAGATTCCTGGTTGGCATCCATTTTCTTGCAGAGCTTGATATATGTTGTTCCAGGATCTTCTAGCTTTCAGGGTCTGTGTTGAAACATCTGCCTTTATCCTAATTGGTTTTCCCCTATATGTAATATGATACCTTTTACTCATGGCTTTTAAAATTCTCTCCTTATTCTGTATGTTGGGCATTTTTATTATAATGTGCCTTGGTGTGGCTCTGTTGTATATTCAGAATCTTGTATGCTTCTTGAATTTGGATTTCCAATTCATTCTTCATGTTTGGAAAGTTTTCTGATATTATTTCATTGAATAGATTGTTCATTCCTTTGGTTTGGACCTCTGTGCCTTCCTCTATCCCAATAACTATTAAATTTGGTCTTTTAATGTTACCCCATATTTCTTGATTGTTCTGCTCGTGGTTTCTTACCATTATTATTGTGTGGTCTATGTTCTTTTCAAGATTATATATTTTGTCTTCATTATCTGATGTCCTATCTTTCAAGTGATGCTTTCATTTGAACTTTTAATTTGGTTTATTGTTTCTTTCATTTCAAGGATTTCTGGGGGTTTTTTCTTTCTTTTTTCTTTTTCTTTTCTTTTCTTTCTTTCTTTTTTTTTCTTTTCTTTTTTTTAGCACCTCTATCTCCCAGTTGAAGTGATTTTTGCTTCCTGTATTTGTTTATGGAGATCCTTGTGGAAGTGATCTTTCACAGTCTATATTTGTTCTCCTATATCTTCCTTGAATTCACAGAACATTTAACCACATACATCCTGAAATCCTTCTCTGTCATTCCTCCTGCTGTGGCTGCCAATGATCCTAATGATGTGGTGTCTGGATTTGTTTGGGGCACTTTCTTCCTTTGTCTTTTCATATTGCTTGTGTGTCTTCCTTTCTAGCTCTGTGGGTCCAGGGTGGTATTATTTTTACCCTATAGTTTTGTAATGCTTTTTTGGGGTTCCAAGATCCCTTCTTTGTGGGGAAGGACAATGTTAACAGATCCCACATCAACAATATACCACCTATGAACAATTTGTTGTTGTTAAGATGTTTACAGTTTAGTCTCAATGTTCAGAAATGTTGGATCCAATTACTATCTAAAATATAATCAGTAGTTTTGTAGAAGGGTTTAGAGTTTCTCACGGTGGACAATGAACTGGGGGTGGGGCATAGGACGATATGCTGAGGATGTAGGACGTGAGGATCCAGAGTTAATACATCTTAGGAAGTGTAAAAGACAAATCTAATGAAGAGGGTTAGTAGCAAGAGAATAGACAGGATGTAATTTAGGGTAGACAAGTACATGGGAAGACAGTAGAGTACATAAAACAAACACACTTATGTATTTAGAAAAATGCAGGATGTTAAAATAGTAAAATTATCTAGGGGAAAAAAATAAAGAAGAAAAAATAAAGGGCCTATACAACACCTCACCATTATATTTTTCAGATGACCCAGTCCTCAAAGTCCTATTTCTTGCAAAGTTCCTGGTTTCACATATGTTGGGGATGTGAGGGTTGGAGGATGGAGGGGTAGAAGAGAAAGAGAAAAAAAGATACTTGAAGGAAGAAACCAAGGTGTTGCTAGTTGTAGAGATCCATATCTTTCCTGCTTCTCTTCTCATCCGATAGGTGGGGTTTTCTGTTGAAAGCTGGGTCTCTGCCCTCAGGTGGTGGAGGTAACCAGGAAGAGTAGGCTGCTCCTGGTGCAGGGTGCTTGGAAGCAGGGAGTGGCACCTGCCCCTCCCTGCAGGGAGGCTGCACCTCATGGGTCTCTTTTTGGTACCACTCATATGACTTCAGTGTCCAGTAAGGTACTATCTCCCTCTCTTGCCTGGAGATTCCCAGTTCCTGGTCTCTCTGTTAGGATCCAAACTTTAGCCCCGTGTCCCTCTCCCTTAGCGGTTCCCCACTGAGGGGTTGCTCACACTGGTGCTCCCTTGGGCGGCACACTGGTCACACTGCACACCTGTCCATCTGAGGGCCTTTTTGTGTTGGGCAGCTATTGTGGTGTTGGGTTACAGCCACTGGGAAGACAGGGAGTTGGAAATCTTACCAGCTGGAGATCTGATCTGGGAGCTGCCCCCACCAAATATGGTGAGGGAGGTGAGCCAAAATTGAGGCGGTCTGCTTCCAGCACCAGGGTGTCTGGTGAGGTCGGGGTGGCCGGTTGATGGTGTTGTTCTGTGGGTAGGTTGCAGCTGAGTGACCTGTGTGTGAGCAGATGGAAGTCTGGGAGTTCTCCAGAGGTGCTGATAGGCACTGACAGGTGATTATGATAAGGAGGAGCTTGTGAGGCCTGCGTTGGCTGGAACTTTCGCCCTTCGGTGTCGGGAGCTGGGAGTCTGGAGTCCCTGCCCAGGCTCGGAGCCCTGCGCGGGTCACAGTGCTGGTAATTTCTGCAGAAAGCAGCTGTTAGGGGTCCTCTAACACTCTCCACGGTGCAGTATTCCGACTAGGTGAGATCTGGATCACGGAGCCACTCAGAATGCTGCCTCCCTCTGGCCCGCCATCTTCCTGGAGATCAATAAATCAATTTTAACTAATATATTAAAAATATCCCTGAAACACCACAGCATATTTTGTTGCCTGAGGAAATATACCTTCCACAAAGGTACTTACAAGAGATTCACGTGGAGCAACATATGAAAATAGTATTATGTTTGTAGTATTTAAGTTTGTAGTTGAAATCATCTGCTTGCTTTTTTAAAAAAAAATATTTCAGGCTAATATCTCATTTTCTAAAAAATGAGAGCATTATATTTATATATGGTATTTGGGTTCCTTTTGACATAATTATACATACAAGGAATTTTATTTCAGTCCCCATTCCCCTCCCCTGTCTCTTCTCCTCCCTCTTCCTTTTCTCTCTTCTCTACCAAACTTCCTTCCACCCCTTTGTTTTTTTGATGGGTGCTTTCTCCCTATCCAGAGGAGACATCCCTTTGCTGCACTTCTGTACATATGTGATTCGATTCTGTCAGATCATCCCATGTCTTGCCCTTTCTTTCCCTCTTCCCTCTTCTCATTCCCCTACTTTTACTCCCCTAATCTTCCCCAGAGCTTTGTGATATCTGACTCCCTCCCCCTGCTGACTTTCCCTTATTTGGCCTTAATTTCCACCCATGAGAGAAAACATTTGACCCTTGATTTTCTGAGAGTGGCTAATTTCACTCACATGATTTCATCCATTTTTGTCCATTTGCTGCAAATGCCATTATTTCATTCTTCTGGGTGGCTGAGTAAAACCCACTCTGTATATGTACGTTTTCTGATCCATTTATCTATTGACAGGCATCTAGGTTGATTCCATAATCAGGCTAGTGTGAATTGTGCTGTTATAAATATTGTAATGGCTGTACCTCTACAATACACCTAATTTAGTTCATTTAGATAAATATTGAGGAGAGGGATAGCTGGGCCATATGGTGGGCACATTCCTAATGTTTTGAGTAATCTCCACACTGCCTTCCAAAGTAGTTGCACTAATGTGCAGAACCACCAACAATGTATCAGTGTACCTTTTCCCGCACATCCTAGCCATCATTTATTATTATTTGTATTCTTGAAAACTGCCATTCTGAATACAGTGAGATAGAATCTTAGTGTAGTTTGGATTAGCATTTCCTTTTTCACCATATATATATATATACACACACACACACTTGTGGTTCTTCTTTTTTAGTTCTTTTGTCCATTTATTGATTGGGTGTTTTTTGTTTGTTTGTTTTTGGCATTGAGACTTCTGAGTTCTTCATATATTCTGGACACTAACTCTCTGCCAGATGAGTAGCTGGCAAAGATTTTCCCCCACTCTGTAGGTTCTCTCTTCATGCTCTTAATTGCTTCCTTTGCTGTGCAGAAGCTTTTTAATTTAATTTTTTTCACACTTACTGGTTCTGGTTTTATTTCTTGGACTGTAGGGGTTAAGGAACTTGGTGCCAGCACCTTCATGATGGAGTGTTGACCCTGTGGTTTCTTCTAGCAGTTGTAAAGTTTTATGTCTGATTCCTAAGTTTTGATCCACTTTGATTGATTGGACTTTTGTTCAGAGAAAGGGAGAGGGATCTAGTTTCATTCTTCTATATGTAGACATCATTTTTCCAAGCAACATTTGTTAAAAGGCTGTCTTTTCTCAAACACATATTTTTGGCACCTTTATTAAGTATCTGATAGTTGTAACTATGCAGATTTTAGCTGCATCTTCCATTCTATTCCACTTGTCTTCATGTCCTACTTAGATGATGACACCATGCTGTCTTTGTCACTATAGCTCTGTCCTATAATTAGAGATGAACTATGTGTTACCTCCTCCATCACCTTTCTTATTCAGAATGCTTTGATTATTTGGGGTCTCTTAATTTTACAAATGAATTTAAGAATTTTTTTCTAGTTTTGTGAAGAATGCCACTGGTGTTTTGATGGGGATTGCATTTAATCTGTAGAGCACTTTAGGTAGTATGACCATTTTGGCAAAATTAATTCTGCCTACCTAGGAGAATGGGGCATCTTTCCAACTTCTAAGGTCTTCTTCAATTTATCTTTTTAATGTTCTATAGTTTTTATTCTAAAGATCTTTCACTTCTTTGGTTAGATTAGTTCCCAGGCAATTTTTTGTTGTTGTTATTGTTGGAGGATATTATGAAGGGGATGTTTTTTTCTTTGTCAGCTGAACAGCTATTGGAGTATTGAAAGACTATTGATTTATGAGTGTTGACCCTTGTATCATAATACTTTGCTAAATTCATTTATCTGTTCTCTGACTCTTCTGGTGGAATTTTGGGGTCTTCTACATGTAGGATCATGTCATCAGCAAACATGATAATTCTTTTTTATTAATTAATTTATTTTAATTAGATATATATGACAGCATTTCGATTCATGGTACACAATTGCAGCATAACTTCAAATTTCTCTGGGTGTACATGATGTAATGTCACCCCAACATGTGCAGTCAAACGTGTACCTAGGGAAATGATGTCCATCTCATTCCACCATCTTTCCTTCCACCATCTTTCCTGCCCCCATGCGCCCTCCCTACCCTCACTCCCCATTTTCCCAGTCAAAGTTCCTCCAGTTTTCCCTTGCCTCCCCACTCCCTGTTGTGGATCGTCATCCACTTATCAGACAGAACATTTGGTCTTTGGTTTTGGGGGATTAGCTTACTTTGCTTAGCACGATATTCTCCAACTCCATCCATTTAACTCAATGCCATAATTTTATTCTCTTTTAATGCTGAGTAATATTCAATTGAATATTACCATAGTTTCTTTATTCACTCATCTATTAAAGGGCATCTAGGTTGGTTCCACAGTTTAACTATTGTGAGTTGAGCTGCTATGAACATTGATGTGGCTGCATTACTGTGTTGATTTTAAGTACTTTGGGCATAGACCGAGGATGGGGATATCAGGGTCAAATGGTGGTTCCATTCCAAGTTTTCTAAGGAATCTCCATATTACTTTCCAGATTGGTTGCACCAATTGGCAGTCCCACCAGCAATGTATGACTGTGACTTTTCCCCACATCCTCGCCAGTATTTATTGTTGTTTGTATTCTTAATAGCTGCCATTGTGACTGGAGTGAGATGAAATCTTAGAGTAGTTTTGATTTCCCTTTCTCTAATTGCTAGAGAAATGTCTATTGTATATTTTTTTTCATATATTTATTGACTGGTTGTATATCTTATGCTGAGAGGTGTCTCTTCAGCTCCTTAGACCATTTATCGATTGGGTTATTTGTTTTTCTGGAGTTAAGTTTTTTGAGTTCTTTATATGTTCTGGAGATTGGTGCTCTACCTGACATACACATGGCAAAAATTTGCTCTCAAAGTGTAGGCTCCCTGCTCTCCTCATTGACTGTTTCTTTTGCTGAGAAGAATCTTTTTACTTTAAGTCCATCCCATTTATTAATTCTTGATGATTTTATTTCTTGTGCTTTAGGAGTCTTGTTAAAGCAGTCCAGGCCTAATCTGACATGATGAAGGTTTGGGCCTACTTTTTCCTCTATTAGGTGCAGGATCTCTGGACAAATCCCTAGGTCCTTGATCCACTTTGAGTTTTGTGCATGGGAGAGATAGGGGTTGATTTTCATTTTGCTACATAAGGATTTCCAGTTCTCCCAGCACCATTTGTTGATGAGGCGATCTTTTGTCCACTGTATGCTTTTGGTGCCTTTATCTAGTATGAGATAACTGTATTTATATGGGTTTGTCTCTGTGTTTTCTATTCGGTACCATTTCTATTCTGTACCATGGTGCAAATACCATGCCATTTTTGTTACTATAACTCTGTATATAGTTTAAGGTCTGGTATTGTGATGCTCCCTGCTTCACTCTTCTTGCTAAGGATTGCTTTAGCTATTCTGTGTCTCTTATTTTTCCAAATAAATTTCATGATTGCCTTTTCTATTTCTATAAGAAATGACATTGGAATTTTAATTGGAATCACATTGAATCTGTATAGCACTTTGGGTAGTTTGGCCATTTTGACAATATTAATTTTGACTATCCAAAGCATGGGAGATCGTTCCATCTTTAGAAGATCTTCAATTTCTTTCTTTTGTGTTTTGTAGTTTTTATTGTAGAAGTCTTTCTACAATAGAAGAAGATGATTCCCAAGTATTTTATTTTTTTGAGGCTACTGTGAATGAGATAGTTTCTAATTTCTCTTTCAGAGGATTCATCACTGATGTAAAGAAGTGCATTTGATTTATGAGTATTGATTTTATATTTTGGTAATTTATTAATTAATTCTAGAAGTTTTCTGGTAGAGTTTTTGGATTCTCTAAGTGTAGAATCAAGTCATTGGCAAATAGTGATAGTTTGAGTTCTTGTTTTCCTATTCATATCCCTTCAACTTTTTTTGTCTGTCTAATTGCTCTGGCTGGAATTTCAAGGACTATGTTGAATAGAAGTGGTGAAAAAGGTCATCCTTGTCTTGTTCCAGTTTTTAGAGGGAATGCTTCCATTTTTTCTCCATTTAAAATGATGTTGGCCTTTGGTTTTAGCGTAGATAGCTTTACAATGTTGAGGTACGTTCCTACTATCCCTAATTTTTCTAGTGTTTTGAGCAAAT
>NW_026693748.1:0-6635 GCF_021218885.2 Marmota monax | reverse complement strand
TCCATATAGTGAAATATTTGTAGTTCAGGATTTTGATTTCTAAGTGGCTGGATTACTTTGTTAACATAAATTTGACACATAGTTGGGCTGTTAGCCATCCCTTGAGGGAGTACTTTCCATTCATATCTCTGATCAGGACCTTCATGATTCAGTGCAGGGATAGTAAATGCAAAACGTGGACTATCCTCAGGATGAATTGGAATTGAAAAAAAACAATCTTTAATATCTATAACTAAAACATACCAGGTTTTTGGCAAAGCAGACAACTGAGGAATCCCTGATTGAGCAGGTCCCATAATAACCATCTCATTATTAATGGCTCTTAAATCTTGCAGTAATCTCCATTTACCAGATTTCTTTTTGATGACAAAAATGGGAGTATTATGGGGAGACACAGAAGGTTGTATATGTCCTTCTGCTAATTGTTGTTTGACCAGGTCATGGGCTGCTTGTATCTTTTCTTTAGTCAGGGGCCACTGAGGAACCCATACTGGTCTTTCTGATTTCCAAGTAATTTTTATTGTCTCAGTGGCCCTTTCTGAAAATCCAACCCATGTCTGTCTGTTCCTTGATCTATTTGTATTGGTGCTGCTATACCTTGTTCTTGTTTTTCTAATCTTTTTCCTTTCCTAAAACCTTGTCTAGTCATAATAGTGGGTGCATTTTGGTTGATGTTATTTGTTAATGTCAAACCTAATTGATCTAGGACATCTCGTCCCCATAAATTTACGGGAAGATGATCCAATACATATGGCTGTATAGTTCCTTCACATCCTTCAGGATCCTTCCAATCTAATACCATTGCACTTCTATGGGGATTAGTCGCCACTCCTAGGCCTCGAAGCATTTGAGTGGCTTGTTGTAATGGCCAATGTTTTGGCCATTCTTGACGAGAGATGATGCTAAGGTCTGCACCTGTATCCAGTAGCCCATTAAATTCATGTCCTTGAATATTTAGTTTTAGCATGGGGCGAGAATCTAAATTTAAAGAAAGCATAGCCCAATCTACACCTGTGGAGCCTAATCCCTTGGAACCTCTTTCTACAGTACGACTGGAAAATTTATCATGTAGGCTGGGTATTATTAGTAACTGTGCTATTCTATCTCCTGGTGAAATTACTGATATACCCTTTGGAGAACTGGCTATAATTTTTATTTCACCTTCATAATCGGGATCAATTACCCCAGGACTTATCATAAGTCCTTTTAGAGTAGAAGAGCTGCGTCCCAATAATAAGCCTACTGTTCCTTTGGGAAGAGGTCCTTTCACCCCTGTGGGAATGATTTGAACTCCCATCTCTGGAGTTAGTACTGCTCTGGCGGAGGCGCAGATGTCCAACCCTGCGCTCCCTCTGGTTTGTCTGATGAGGGATCTGATGGACAATGTGTCCTGGGCACTACCCTGATGGGGTTGCTGGGTTCCTCCAGTGCTCCGTATATTTGTGGTTTTGGGCCCCGGAGCATTGGGCCCCCCTGTCCATTTTTTGGCAATGGAGCCCGATGCCTTTCTCCACGATATCGTGGATAAACACCTGGTCCTTGTTCGTTTTTGGTAATGGAGTACCCTCTATGGTGGTTTGAGAACGGCATTCATTAGCCCAATGTCTCCCTCTACGGCATCGTGGGCAAATACCTGGTATTCTACTCCTTTGATACCTAGTTTTGTTAAACCCTCCTCCAATGGGGCAATTCCTTTTAAAATGTCCTGTTTGTTCACAATTGTAGCATGTTCTTGGCCTGGCATCTAAAGCCTGTTTTACTGCAGCTGCCACAATTTGCCCTTGTTCATTAATGTCTCTGGCATCTAAAGCCTGTTTTACTGCAGCTGCCACGACTTGCTCTTGTTCATTAATGTCTCTACATAATTTAATATATGTGTTTAAATCTTCATGTTTCCATGGTCTAATGATATCTCTGCACCAACGATTCGCTTGCTCATAAGCCAGGTGTTTTAGTAATGGCATTGCTTGTTCTGTATTCCCAAAAACTCTGGTAGCTGTTTGAATAAGCCTATCTACAAATTCAGCATAAGGTTCATTAGCTCCTTGTATTACCTTAGATAATTGACCTTGTAAACCTCCATGTCCTTGTAAAGTCTTCCATGCCTTAATTGCATCTGCAGCAATTTGTGCGTATACGCCAGGATCATATGCAATTTGTTGCTGCTGATCCTCATAAGGTCCCTTTCCTAACAACGTATCTAGATTTCTCTGAGGATAACCAGCTGCTGCATTTCGCCTAGCCGTCTCCTTGCAAAATTCCTCATTGGCAACCTTCCATAACAGGTATTGTCCTCCATTTAGCACAGCTTTACACATATTAGCCCAATCTGCTGGCGTCATGTTCAAGTTGTTAATGGATTCGACCAAGCTTACAGTGAAGGGTGCTTGAGGACCATAGGTTGTTACAGCCTCTTTTAGCTGCTTCACTGTTTTGAAATTTAAAACTTGGTAAAATCGCTGCCCTCCTGCCTCAAATACATTACTGACATTACAGCTTATCTTAATTATCATAAACTAGATACAGCAGTCAACCAATAAGAAATCTCCACACTTAATGGCTCACTGACATTACTTCACAAACCACTCCCTCTGGCAAAATGCCAGGTGCCATCCAGACTTGTTTACAGACTCTAACATTTCCCCCTTTTGTTTAATTTAAATAAACAAAAATTATACCAGCAATGACATCATTTGCAAAGATACTGAGTTACAATTTGTTGTAGATTACAGTTTGTTGTTTCAGTCCAGGTAAAGCAGTGTCTCAATAGATTAACTCACAGTCCAGGTAAATCACAGTCCAGGTAAGTTCTGCAGGCAGCTAGCTTGATCCGAAGTCTCCTCTGTTTGTCAGCCGAAGTCTCCGCTGGTTTTCAGCAACACTGGAAATTCTTCCACCTTGTCTTTAGTGGCACTGGGACAAAGGGAGGAACTCCGGATGGCTAAAGAAAATCCTGTAGCATTCCACTAAGAAAACAAACTTCTGAACAATTTAGTACATTATCTCAAGGTTTTTCACATTTGAAATAGGCCTTAATGGTGTTCATTACTAGCCTTGGAAATGATCAAACTTCAGGGACTCGGGCTGTTTTCTGCCTGTAGCGTCCTGGGCAGCCCCAGATGGCCCCTGGGAGAGTCCGGGGAGTGTCCTGGACTCAAACTGCCACCAGGCACAGGGAGCAAGAGCATGCGAACTGTGCCTCCAGGTCAGGTCTGGATTTGGGCTCTCCCAGTGGTGTCCCACTCCTCGGGCGGGGGCGAGGAAGAGCCGGCTGCCACCGCTTGGAAAGTGCTTGCTGCACCATGACTGGCTTGTGCACGTGGCAGCTGCTGCACCGATTCATGCACCCTCCTGTAACGAAAAGTATTCAGTAATAGCCTTTTGCTGCAACTTTTTCCTGATAATCCTTCTTCTTCTGAACTTTCTTCTTTCTGACTAGAGTTCCTGGGCTCTTATCAATACATGCCCTAACTATTCTTGGTTCCACTGGGGTGCCTTCTTCCCTTAGTAATTTACATCTCACCCCTTCCATATTTTCATCACAAAGACAATACAACATTTCAAGACAAAACAAGACACAAACATACTATATCAATCTTCTCCATTTTCTCAAAATGGCCATTTTTCCTCTCACCCTATCTGCCTAGGGATGAGCAGATTTGCTCCCATCCTATCTATGGATGGGCAGCTTTTTAAATTTTTTTTTATTTTTCGTCACTTACCCCCGAGTGTCCCAGGGCTCCCTGTACAGGCCACCATCTGCCTCGGTCCGGCTACAGCAAACTAACCAGGGAGTGATGATCAACTTCTGTAGACTGATACAGCAGGAGTAAGAGCCATTTATTGTAGGACAGGAGGGGTATATATACATTCCACACAGCTTATCTTAATTAACATAAGCTAGATACAGCAGTCAACCAAGAAGGAATCTCCACACTTAATGGCTCCCTGGCATTACTTCACAAACCACTCCCTCTGGCAAAATGCCAGGCGCCATCCAGACTTGTTTACAGACTCTAACATAGAGGTCAGGAGATGCTACTATTGTGGAAATTATATCAAAAATGTTGTTTGCTGCAGTCTGGCTGGTCACAAATCACAAGCCACTCAAGCAGGAACAAACTTTATTTCTGAACTCCCACTGCACTCTACTCTCCGGAATACCTCCCACGCGGCTCCTCCAGGAACACACCACACACCAACCAGAACTCCCCCCAGGAACTCTCCTACAACACCACTGGGCTGTGCGTGCACTCACTCTCGGAACCTGTGAGAACTCAACAGGAACTCCAAAGTAGCAGGGCTCACAGGCACACGAGGTGGACAGTAAAGGTCTAATATACAGTTGAATACACAGTCTATTTCAATCCAGCATCATCCAGTCACAGCAATTATAGACAGCTTAACTTAATATCATCATCTTAATGGTTCACCTCTCAACCATTACTTCTGGCCAAATGCCAGGGGCCATTCCGACTCAGCTGTGGCTCTCAGCAGTTGTTTATTTTATAATTAAAAAAAAAAAGGACTGAGGCTGTAGCTCAGTGGCAGAGTGCTTGCCTAGCATGCATGAGGCACTGGGTTCGATCCTCAGCACCACATGAAAATAAACAAATAAAAGCATATTTTCCATCTACACCTACAAAAAATTAAAAAAAAAGTTGTCTGTTAAATCTCTCATTCTCCCTCTCTGTCTTTTCAACTGGAGTCCTATTCAGTTCAACCTAGGGCTCAATTAAACATGAGTCTGCAGAATTTCCTGGCCCTAATCATTGATCATTAATATTTGTTACTCTTCTGGACACATAGGATTGAACTTTTTTAATATCCCTGGTATTTCCAAATGAATTGTTTAGGCAAAACAATGCAATTTGCTTTCAGATGCACTACTTTATATAGCACAACAGCAACAAAGTATAAATTATACTATTCTTCCCATTTTATATATTAAAAAGAAACCTAGAATTTAAAAAATTGTCTTAAAAAATCACTTGGATGATGAGTTGAGAAGCATATTTAAAGCTATGCTTGTCTGAATTTAGAGATCAAGGTTGGGATATTAGCAATACCATCAATTAGTTTAAGTTTCTTCAGGCATACATTTGAAATCCTTGAAGAACATGAAATAAAGAACTCTGTATTATAGAAACTGTTCTAATATTGGAGTGATAGCCATAGTTTTACACTTTAGTTGGTTTTATTTGATTTCTGAATCCAATTCCAAATTTTCTACCTCTTTATTTTACCCAATTCATATAACCTTTATCCAATGTATGGCCATGATCCACAGTAAGGTCGTAGAAAGAGAAATACTTTGTACCAGATTAATTTGATTTATCCCAAAACAGTTATATCATTTATTGATATTAGTATCCATAGGGAGGCCAATTTTTTGCATTTTTAAAAATGACACTGAATTCAGCATTTACTATCTTCAGATTATCTGTTTATTAATTTACTAATTGATTTATTGCATGATAATTTATTGCATAATAGATTTTCTGCAAGTAACCATAAATGCTACTTTGAATATATTATATTCTAGGTAAAACTAGAAATATATATTAAAATACTGTTACTTATTGTTAATACTTTTGTTAGGCTTATCACTAAATAGACAACACCAATTGCAAATATAATAAATTATTTTATTTCTTTTCTGTTTTTATTTTTAATTTAAAATTATTGTAACTTATATGCAAAAAATAAATTATACATATGGGATACCATATGATATGTTGATACATTCATACATTGTGCAATGTTTATCAGTTTAAAAATATATCCTCCAACATAATTTCATTACAATGAATACATTCAAACTCATTTCTTCTAGCTCTTTGATAGACACAGCACATGGTTTTCTATAGTCACTCTCTGTGCAATGACACACAGAAATCTTCTCTCCTGTCTGCCTGTAACTCAGCACCCACTGATCAACTTCACCCACTTTCCCCACTCCTACTTCCCCCAGACTCTAGCAACTACCAGTTTACTCACAAGTTTTTTTGACTACAAATATGAGTGAGATAATGTACACAGCTTATTTTACCAACACAATGATCTCTGGTTCCATTCTTGTTGTCCTGAGTAACATTTTTTTCATGATCAAATAGTATTCCATGGTATATATATATATATATATATGAACCACAGTTAAAAAAAATATTATTTGTTCTTTTTAGTTACTGTGACTTTCTTTAGATTATATTACAAATGAAACAGAAGTCAAATGTAGTATTGTCTATCCATACATGTTTATGTTAACATTTAAAATAACTACCTTTGTAGTGCAATGAACCAAATATTTAAACAGCTCATTGGCTATTTATGACCAACTGGGTTAGCACTTTCTAATGAATACAGAGAATAGAAAGATATTTTTATATGACTTATATGTCTGGAAATATTTTATATATTTGTTAGAAATATAAAATATAATAAAACTTTCCTTTAAATGTTAGCTTATTTGAGAATAAATAATATTTAAAGAGTAAGAACACATATGGGACGGCAAAATGAGCTGAGCTAAACATGGGAATCAACTATAGGTGTGGTCAATTGTAATGTGTATCTGTTAAAACCGTTTTGAATATAGAATATTTGCTCCAAAAATGAAAACATTTAGAGGTAAG
>NW_026693747.1:0-2842 GCF_021218885.2 Marmota monax | reverse complement strand
AACTTCTGTAGACTGATACAGCAGGAGTAGGAGCCGTTTATTGTAGGACAGGAGGGGTATATATACATTCCACACAGCTTATCTTAATTAACATAAACTAGATGCAGCAGTCAACCAATAAGGAATCTCCACACTTAATGGCTTGCTGGCATTACTTCACAAACCACTCCCTCTGGCAAAATGCCAGGCGCCATCCAGACTTGTTTACAGACTCTAACAGAGAGGTCAGAAGATGCTACTATTGTGGAAATTATATCAAAAAGGTTGTTTGCTGCAGTCTGGCTGGGCACAAATCACAAGCCACTCAAGCAGGAACAAACTTTATTTCCGAACTCCCACTGCACTCCACTCTCCGGAACGCCTCCCACGGGGCTCCTCCAGGAACACACCACACACCAACCGGAACTCCCCCCAGGAACTCTCCTACAACACCCCCGGGCTGTGCGGGCTATGCGAGAACTCAGTGGGAACTCCAAAGTAGCGGGTGCATGAGGTGGACAGTAAAGGTCTAATTTACAATTGAATACACAGTCTATTTCAATCCAGCATCATCCAGTCACAGCAATTATAGACAGCTTAACTTAATATCATCATCTTAATGGTTCCCCTCTCAACCATTACTTCTGCCAAAATGCCAGGGGCCATTCCGACTCAGCTGTGGCTCTCAGCAGTTGTTTATTTTATAATTAAAAAAAAAATAGGACTGAGGCTGTAGCTCAGTGGCAGAGTGCTTGCCTAGCATGCATGAGGCACTGGGTTCGATCCTCAGCACCACATGAAAATAAACAAATAAAAGCATATTGTCCATCTACACCTACAAAAAATTAAAAAAAAAATAGTTCTCTGTTAAATGTCTCGTTCTCCCTCTCTGTCTTTTCAACTGGAGTCCTATTCAGTTCAACCTAGGGCTCAATTAAACCTGAGTCTGCAGAATTTGCTGGCCCTAATCATTGATCATTAATATTTGTTACTCTTCTGGACACATAGGACTGAACTTTTTTAATATCCCTGGTATTTCCAAATGAACTGTTTAGGCAAAACAATGCAATTTGCTTTCAGATGCACTACTTTATATAGCACAACAGCAACAAAGTATAAATTATACTACTCTTCCCATTTTATATATTAAAAAGAAACCTAGAATTTAAAAAATTGTCTTAAAAATCACATAGATGATGAGTTGAGAAGCATATTTAAAGCTATGCTTGTCTGAATTTAGAGATCAAGGTTGGGATATTAGCAATACCATCAATTAGTTTAAGTTTCTTCAGGCATACACTTGAAATCCTTGAAGAACATGAAATAAAGAACTCTGTATTATAGAAACTGTTCTAATATTGGAGTGATAGCCATAGTTTTACACTTTAGTTGGTTTTATTTGATTTCTGAATCCAATTCCAAATTTTCTACCTCTTTATTTTACCCAGTTCATATAACCTTTATCCAATGTATGGCCATGATCCACAGTAAGGTAGTAGAAAGATAAATACTTTGTACCAGATTAATTTGATTTATCCCAAAACAGTTATATCATTTATTGATATTAGTATCCATAGGGAGGCCAATTTTTTGCATTTTTAAAAATGACACTGAATTCAGCATTTACTATCTTCAGATTATCTGTTTATTAATTTACTAATTGATTTATTGCATGATAATTTATTGCATAATAGATTTTCTGCAAGTAACCATAAATGCTACTTTGAATATATTATATTCTAGGTAAAACTAGAAATATATATTAAAATACTGTTACTTATTGTTAATACTTTTGTTAGGCTTATCACTAAATAGACAACACCAATTGCAAATATAATAAATTATTTTATTTCTTTTCTGATTTATTTTTAATTTAAAATTATTTTAACTTATATGCAAAAAATAAATTATACATATGGGATACCATGTGATATGTTGATACATTCATACATTGTACAATGTTTATCAGTTTAAACATATATCCTCCAACATAATTTCATTACAATGAATACATTCAAACTCATTTCTTCTAGCTCTTTGATAGACACAGCACATGGTTTTCTATAGTCACTCTCTGTGCAATGACACATCAGAAATTTTCTCTCCTGTCTGCCTGTAACTCAGCACCCACTGATCCACTTCACCCACTTTCCCCACTCCTACTTCCCCCAGACTCTAGCAACTACCAGTTTCTCTACTCCAACTTCCCCCAGACTCTAGCAACTACCAGTTTACTCACAAGTTTTTTTGACTACAAATATGAGTGAGATAATGTACACAGCTTATTTTACCAACACAATGATCTCTGGTTCCATTCTTGTTGTCCTGAGTAACATTTTTTTCATGATCAAATAGTATTCCATGGTGTATATATGAACCACACTTAAAAAAATTTATTATTTGTTCTTTTTAGTTACTGTGACTTTCTTTAGATCATATTACAAATGAAACAGAATTCAAATGTAGTATTGTCTATCCATACATGTTTATGTTAACGTTTAAAATAACTACCTTTGTAGTGCAATGAACCAAATATTTAAACAGCTCATTGGCTATTTATGCCCAACTGGGTTAGCACTTTCTAATGAATACAGAGAATAGAAAGATATTTTTATATGACTTATATGTTTGGAAATATTTTATCTATTTGTTAGAAACATAAAATATAATAAAATTTTCCTTTAAATGTTATCTTATTTGAGAATAAATAATATTTAAAGAATAAGAACACATATGGGACGGCAAAATGAGCTGAGCTTAACATGGGAATCAACTATAGGTGTGGTCAATTGTAATGTGTATCTGTTAAAACCGTTCTGAATATAGAATATTTGCTCCAAAAATGAAAACATTTAGAGGTAAG
>NW_026693746.1:0-41791 GCF_021218885.2 Marmota monax | reverse complement strand
GTCAAAATACTATTGAAATAAATTAATTGGATGACTTAACATTCTTGTCTTTCAAAATCTATTATGAATCTATAGTAATCAAGGGATTAAAGTAAGTCATAAATATAGATAAGTATGTCAATGAAAAAGAATAGACTCTAGAAATATATATGGCTAACTGATTTTCAAGACAAGTGTCAAGATACTTAAATGGAGAAAGGATAAGTTTTTAAGTAAATGTTCTTGGAACTACTAGATATTTATATGTAAAATACAAACATCAAGATATTATTTTTTTTAAAAAAGAAATATCATCCACAAAAAAGGTAAAACTATACAAGTTATTAAATAAGAAAATAGTGTAAAATTTAAATGGACTTGCACTAGATAAACATTTCTTGCAGAGGACACAGAAAGTACTAACTATAGATTAGCTGATGAGATGAAGTTAGTGGAAAATTAAATGATTTACTTTTGAAAAGAAACTCACATTGAAAGGTAAGTATAATCAAAATATTTAAATTAAAAAGAGTTTCTAACTAGGATTTACACAGAGTAATTACAAATTAATGAAAAGCTTTTGTCCTTGAATGGACAAAAGTCATCAACATAACTCACAAAATAACATATACAAAGGGCCAATAATCTCATGAGACAACTGATTAAAATAAAAGTCACAATGAGATGCATTTCACACTCAACAGAATGGCAAAAATTGAAAATACTTACAGTACCAAGTGTTAATCAGGTTATTTGCTTCATATTAGAAAATGACTTGGAAATGAACTTTCACCTTTCTTGTAAAAGTCAAACATATTTTGGTATTTCCTACATATAAATGAAAACGTACATACACCAATGGCAGGTATGTTTTTAGCTGCTTTATTTATCATAGCTTCTAACCAAAACAATCCCAATGCACATAAACTCGTTATTAGGAAGAAAAACTAACCCTTCAGTGATGATGTATGCAACAAGCCTGACACACAAACTATGATAGTAAACAAAAGAATCCAGGCCCACAAAAGTACATACTCTATACTCTCTTTTATATGGAATTTCAGGAAAAGTATAAAAAAAGTTATAGTTATAGACATCAGTTTAGCATTTGCCTGAGGCTGGTATATGACAGAGAACTAATGGAAACAAAGCAGGAAGGAACTTTCTAGAATGATATTAATGTTCAATATCTTAATAGTGGTGATGGTTTAAAGGTGCATGAAATTGCTATAGCATCAAAATACACAATTAAAATGTGGGCATTTTATTTATATAAATTATACTTCAAAAACGTTTTTCAAAATAATATAAACAATACTACACTTCACAAAGATAATTTGTTCATGATGTTTATATAAAGTAAATGGCAGGAAGTATGGACCACCAGACAGACTGTAGGATGGCAGACTAGGCTAGATTATAGTCTAGACAAGATATGAGGAAGACCTGTGGTAAGAAGTAAAATAAAACATAGAAAGAGAAGTTCAATAAAATAATTGAGAATTTAATGCTTTGTTTTGTTGCATTTATTAAGTTAGAGAGTCAAATTCTTGAAATATATAGCCACCATGTTTTCTAGTTTGAAGATATAATAATGGTATACTTCATAATAATGGCATAATATCATAGCATAATACTGATATAGTAACATGAACACAATGCCTCCACTCACTCAAATCAGTGTGCTGATGTCTAAGCCCTAATGTGATGGTATTTGGGGCTGAAGCATGTGTCAGGTAATTATGCATAAGGTGCAGTCTTCCTGACTGGTATTAGTGCCTTTCTAAGAAGGGACACAGGAAAGATGATCTCTGCTTCTGTCTCTTTCTCTGTCATATGGGGAAACATCAAGAAGATGTTATAAGCAGGAGAAAGGTTCTCACTGACACTGGATTTGCTACCCCCTTAATCACAGAGTTCCTAACTTCCAATTGAAAAAACAAAAAGTTTGCTTAATATACTGTCTATAGAATCTGAACTAAGGCACTTCACAGGATAGTAAGCAACAGGCAATAAAACAAGGATACATTGATTGGAGCAAAAAGGTACAGTCTATTTCCTGCTGTAAAAGGCTAGCAATGTATGCTTAAACAAAATATTTCTGAAGTATTGACTTAACAGGTACAAATACTTGTTAAAATATGTCACAGTTTTAGTGAAACTCTTGCAGGTCCTTTATTTACCTGTGCTAATATTTGAGGGAATGTATTTTAAATATTTGGCAAATAGGACCATTGGACAACTGCATGTACATGCTTTGTTTGGTATAGTTTTCCAGAGTAATTTTTGTAGCCGTAAGGAAATGTCAAATTCACCCCCTATTGAAGGCATGTATATTCAGTACATTATGTATCATTTTAATTATGCTAATAAAAACTGGGATATATGCTTTTTAATATCAGACATTAAAGAATTTTGTTTACAAAGCAACATTTTTATTACAAAGGAAAAGCAATTTTTTAGATTTGTTTCTTCTTTGACTAACTTGTGTGCTCATTCAGTAAAAATGAAAACCTTTAAAAAAAACAGCTAGAATTTCTCTAAAAGGTGAAATAGAAGTATTTTGACAAGACTGCCATGAATTAAAGTTAACTATGAAGGGAAAGCAGAAGTGGCTAGCAAGGCAGAGATTAATATTCTGATAAAAATAGAAAGTGTCTTAAAGATGCGAAAGGTTGAAGGTTAAATACCATAGTATTTGACAGATGGCCAAACAATACTCTGTGATTTATATCTTAGTTCAAATCTGAGGTGTAACACTTTGCTTTTTCAAAAAAAAAAAAAGATAATAATAAATAGGTTGTGTTAATATACATTTAAAGTGAGGAGTTTGGAGGAGAATGGGATTTGAATTTTAAAAGGCAGAAGGAAATACTAGGAACTGAAATTGGCAAGGTTTTAGCAACGATTACATTTTCAGGAAATGTATATAAAGGTATCTCACTTGGTGAATTTTAATATTTGTGCCTAATACTTTCCAAGTCATTAACATATTAATTGTTAAGCAGTGGGACTTACAGGAATCATATTTACAGGATACAATCACTCAAATTCTGTTCAGTCAGAAACAGTAAGAATATCAAATCTCTAAGTAGACTTTAAATTTCAGGATAATAATGTTCAATATTAATATGATAAAAATACTCTGAATTTGCCTAATCTTTCCTTACATCTTTGGTAAAAGCTACAAAGTGCATAGTTATGTCATCCAGAGGATTTTGATCTGAAAGTATATGTACACGTACATTTATGTAAACATATATTTGTGTGTATATATGTATATATTCATATATACATTCGTGTGAATATACATACAATAACAATATATATACATGTATATATTCATGTGTATATATATGTATATATACATTCTATATGTGTGCATAATATATACCATATGTTATATTGCATATACAATATGATATATACTATACATTGTATATTTATTGTATTTATGTGTATTTATTGTATGTATATATAGTATTATGCAATCTTTTTCAGAAAGCTCTGGGTTAATCCTTTAATTTTATTATGATAAATCAGAGTACTATCTCAGAATTCCTAAACTACTTTTTGCAACTCTATATTAGGCACTCTTATTTCTCTGCTTACCCTATTATCATATTTATCACATTGCATTATGATCAGTGACCTACCCTGGCTGTGAGCTCCATGATGGCTGAGGTCAATCTTCCAGCACATTTCCTGAAACAGAAAAGTAGGTGTTCAGCAAATAGTATTATATAACAAAAATATGGAGTAAATTGAAAAACAAAGGTCTTAAGCCAACAACATTTTAATAATTTCTCTTTTAAATAATTACTCTCAAATTAGCCAATCGATAATGAAGTAATACCAGACACAGTTTTGAACAATGAGTTGACAATGAGTTAACTTGTCTTTTTTAAATGTGTAGCTCCTTTCTACCCATTATTATTTTTATTTGATCCAAAATCAACAGTCCTCAATAAGTCTCGCTGTCACTGGCTTTTATAGGTTTTCAACCTAACCCATAGAATTACTTCTTGAACAAGTAAGAATAGGGAAAAGAAAAGATTCCAGTATAAGCTTTGTCCTATACCAAAGAGAAGCCAGAAAGTAAATTAGGTGTAATTAATTACATATTTTCACTAATTTCCATCAATTTAAAAAAGAATCCTTGAACTTCAAATAAGCTCAAAAGACCCGATTTTAAAATGATTATTAAAATGATATTCTAGCACAAAGTGGCTTTTCCTAAATTTCCTCAGACTAACTAGGGAACCTTACATTTCCTGTTTGAAGAGAAATTTAATTTTTGATTAATTTGGAGATACATTTTTAAATGTGACTTGTTTTCTGACTGCTAAAATACTTCTCTCTGAAAGGGGTATTCATTGTTTTCCTGCCTGTATTTTCTCAGATGATGAAACATAGACATAGAAAAGCAAAGTTACCCATCCTAACAAAGTGGCTAAAACCTGGGTCTACAGCCAGACTACTGGTATTGGTGTTCTAGGTCAGCACTAATGAGCTGTTAAATGTGGGTAACTTATTGATACTGTATTCCTCATTTTTCTTGTTTGTAAAGTTAGTGAATCCCACACCATAGGACCATTGTGAAGACTACATAAAAACCTATGAAACTGACAGAAGGATGCTTGATATAAAATAACTCCTTGTCAAGAGTTACCTCTCTATTATGGAAATTCTAAATCCTTCTCAGGTCTTCACTTGAATCAATTTTTTTAAAATCCACAATATCATATCATCTATTTGTGGTATTAAAAAAGCATATGTAATGCTTGCAAAATAGGGGCTTTCAAGGAATAGAATTATTTGTTTACGTTTTACAAAAATTGGGTGGACAAACCTTAAAAGCAATTTGTATGGTTGATTTAAATTATAAATTGATAATAACAAATGTCTATTGTCTTTGGTTTTGAAATAACAAATATATACTATCTTTAGTTTAAATTAGTTTTTACTTAGTCTATTAAAGGAATTAACTTCAATATGGTTTTCTTATATATTAGTTTAATAATGAGTATAAAGTACTAAATTAATTAATGAGTGGTAATCTAGAAAACACTCATGTCTTTTGATCTAATATATTTTCTGAGTAACACTCAATGAAAATTAATCATTCTCTTTTACCTATTTTGTTTAAGTGAATTTAGCATAGCTAATTACAGATTTAAAAATACAGTGTTAAGAACTGGTCCATTCTCCATTAACAGGAAACAGTGGAAACTGGATTTTGTTCACTCATTGGCTGTATAATTTCATCAATATTCTTGCAGCAAAGTCCCATGTACTCTGCTTAAATCCCATCAACTGCCCAGTAGGGCTCAATTCTTTCTCTTTTTCCAGAAAGTTATATCCCTGCCAGAAGCCCATTGTCATTGCCAAACAGTGTCAAGAAATATGAAAGATCTGGATTTTCCCTAGTTACAAGATAATAAGTTAACTTGCCACAGTTTCATGGAAACTAAAGAAAGACAAGACTCTTGAATCAGAGATGAAAGACTCTATTATGGCAAAAACATTATTGAGCATGTCATCATGGTTACAAGAGATCTCTGAGCCCCAATTTCTCCAGGACTACATGAAGAATCAGTTGATACCTGCATATACATGCTTTACAAGAGAAGAACCTAGGGCCAAGAACTCAGGACTTTATTTATTTCCAAGCACAGAATATTGTAGTAAGCGACAAACTAATCTCTTTCCTTTTAGAGCAAATGGTTACATGTAGCGACTCTGTGGTCTCCATACCTACTTAATTACCACAGGACTAGCTACAGAAATTCATTCTCAGAATGAATACATACAACATTCATTCTCAGAATCATGAGAAGTCTTGCAGTCTTGCATATTCAAGAAGAACTAGCAGGCATGTTCAGGGATGTTCAGTAATAGACTGTCTCTTCCAATAAACACTACAAAAACAACAAAACTCAGCTAAGAAAATTAAGACTAAATAGTGAATTTTGAGACTAAGTAAAATAATCACTAACATCTGGAAATTAATATAAAATAAAAATTTAAAAAACAGTCCAACTGATCATCTCTTTTTTTCCCCCTATGACAATTCCTTTTAGGTCGTGGCAGAGTCTCAGATAGAGATATCTGTACTGACATCTAATGGGGAAGAATGTAACAGGGAAAGAAAAAGAACGAGGATCTTTCTGATCCCAGTTATGGAGGACAGATTCTTACCCTTGGGAAAATATCAAAATATCAATCAATAAATTGAATTGGCCATTCTTATTTACCAACTAAATTTATAGTGCAAGGATTAGCAATCCTCTTGTTATCTACGAATAAAACAAAAAGTAATGGGATCTATCTCTATAGTTTTAATTTAGTTCTATTTTTATGTGGCTAATAATCTTTGAGTTACCTCAAATTGGATTTGTCAAGCTAAGACTACTGCTACTTTTTAATCTTTGTTAATGTGAATTTTAATGACTAGATGATAAATTTAATTTCTTTAATCCATAAATGTACCAAATAAAAAAGATGAAAGATGTGGTGAAAATTACACAAATTTGTGCTACATCAACCCAAACCAAATTCTTGTTAACTTTGAACCACGACCATTTAGATTTTTAGTACATAATGGGTCATTAGAGTTCATGTAATTTAATTATTTTAGCAGATGACTTGAAACTCAATGAAATGTGGAGTTAGCACAGGGGCAAGTAATGGATTAATGGAGAGCTGGTTTAGAAGTAAGAGCTCTCACGTCCATGTGATATCTTTTCATTGAAGAATGACTCATGTTAAGTATTTCAACCTTACCCATGGTAACAGCCAAATAACCAGACACACAGGAATAAAACTAAATAGTCAAGATAATTGTCAAGATAATATATAGTTAAGGATTGTTTATAAATATTATTTTAGCTGGCAAGAATTTACAGTGGCCTTTTTTTTAAAATTTCTTAAAAAAATTATTTGTTATTTGTGTGTGTGTGTTTGTGTGTGTGTGTGTGTGTGTGAGAGAGAGAGAGAGAGAGAGAAAGAGAGAGAGAGATAAGTCCCTGTCAGAAAAATGATACTTTGAAAAATCAGACGTTGGTTGGAATTTATTCCAGAAAAATATTAATGACAATATTCCTCAATGTTGTTGTCTTTGGACAACAGTAGGGCAAAACAGTTTTTAAAATTCTGGTTTTGATCTCCAAAATGGCAGGGAGATCAAAAACTTTAAGATATAAACTTGAAGGAAGAGACTTGGAGGTGTATTTCTTAACTTTTCAAACTGATATATTTGGAATAAGTTTTTTTTTTTTTTTGGGGGGGGGGAGCCCAAACGGGAAAAATACTCAACATATGACAGTCTGCCCCAGGAGGATGAATAACACATTGTTTACTTCACATGAATGACTACTTCACTGCAAAGCAACTGGAGAGAATCTTAGAACTAAGAGCAGGCCCACATAGCCAGGGTGTGTTTTCATGCCCTGCCTGATGTTGCTAGCCTAGAAATGAAATGCCCTACCAAGGATTTTAAAAATCTTCTACTTATAATAGTTCAGAATGCTTGCTGGTCTTAATTTTTCTCAATGAAAATTATGCACATCAAATTAATTGAATCAAGTATTTTGGTTAAACATTTCCTAAAGAGTCAGTTTGCCTGAGTAGCCTCCTATTTTTGAATTTTGTTCCTCAGATTCAACTAAAACAGCATTTTATTTATTTTTGCTATATATTTCCATATTTCTCATTATGAAGCTTATTTTGATTGCTATATTTAATTCATGATCTTCTTTATTAACTTTTAATATCAATTCTTGGTTACTTCCTTTTTGTTCACCATTCTAATTTATGCTATCAAAATTTTACTTCAGTCACAAATAATGGGGCATGCCTGAAATTCCAGTGACTTGAAGAAGATGATGCAGGAGGATCACACATTCAGAGCCAGACTCAGCCTCTTAGCAAGGCGTTAAGCAACTAAGCAGGACCCTATCTCTAAATAAAATATTAAAAAAGGGCTGGGGATGTGTTTCTGTGGTTAAGCTCCCCTGGGTTCAATCCCAGATACCAAAACAAATAAAAAAGTTAAAAAATTTAAAAAGATACTTCAAATAAATATTTTCCAAATGCTTAAATTAAGTCAATATTAAAATCAATATTATATCATAATTACATTATGAACATGTCTAATTAAATATATTACAATTTAAATATATAATAATTATTGGTGTGAGCATGTATGTAAAGATAAAAGAAACAGAGAGACAAGTTTAAATGGTTTATATTATTATGACTATACAAACACTTTTCACTTTGAGGTTACCACTGCTTCATTTTATTCGCATCATTTTCTATGTATTTACCCCTAACTGTTAAATTACTTATACCCCATTCCAACATTGGTTTCTGTATTCTGTGTTTACCCCTGTTTATTTATGCCAAATTTCATCATTCATTTCTATTTTATGTATCATCATACTTTTCAAATATTCTAACAAGTTATCTTAATTTATTTTTCTGTATCCTGATATCTTCCTCTGGGAGCACTTAGACTTTTTGTACTTAGACTAATATTCTATGCTGATTCTCCTTAAGGCCCAGTCTTCTCATCCCTGATTTTACTGTACCATATTTGTTATCTTAAACATGTATTTTCCTCTTTCTTTTTTTACTATTTCTAGAAGATTCGTAGAGTGTCTGCAAACTTATCCTATCCCCATGCTTTAGCAGTCTATATATACAACTCTGGGCTAAAAGGCATTCTAATTTATAATATGAAATTCATAAGTGTTTCATTTCTTCCTGAATTCATTTTTGTTCTCAAGAAGTCCATTGACATTTTATTTTCTATTTTTCACATGATTTCTAAATTTTCTCTGAATTTCTCAAATAAAGTTTTTCCTGAAACTACTTCAGTGAAAATTCTTAATGTTACATCTTGGTTTAGCATTCTTTAGCATTCACTATTTTAGGACATTTGGCAGTCTTCTGAAACTGAGTGACTGTTGCCTTTCATTTTGGAAAAAAAGTTCTGTTGTCATTAGTTTGGTAATTTTCTTCGAGTATGTTTTTGCTTATTTTTTCATTTGGGAAAATTCTTTGTTATCACTGGAAGTCCTGAAATTATTCTGAAATTTTCTAATAGTTTCTCTGTGATATGATTTTCTTTTTCTATATTCTATAGTAATTTATTAAATTAGTTTTTCAGAATATTCCTATATACTTCCATGCCATTTTCATTCATTAATTTTATTACAATTTTTTCATAACAGCATATTTTGCTGTTTTGTGATGGATGCAATATATCCTATCCTCTCAGATTATTTTTTTGCACAGTTTATTTGGGCATTAATTCTAAAGTCTCCAGGAAAAAACAAAACAAAACTGAATGTTTCTTGTCTAGATTCCATGAGAGGTTTTCTTTAAATAATCTGGACTCAATGACTCTCCATTCATATAGGGGAATTTGCACTAGAAACTAGACTTGAAACTCTGGATGCCTGAATGGATGGCTCTTTCTAACTTCTGGTTTTAATTTGTAATCACTACATGATATGCCAACATTTGAGAAGGGCTCCTCCATATCTTATTATCCGAATGTCTTTTATTTGCAATTATTCTGTTTCTTCAGAAAACAAAAATATATTCTCTCGGGAGACTGTGTCTGAGTTATAGCAGTTTTATTCTAGTTCAAAGTGAGAAAGCTCAGAAACATTCTATGTGGTTTGTCTCCCACCTCTGATGTTGTGGTCCCTGAAGAATGTATTTCACTGGTTTGTGCAAGACTGGGCCACCAATATGGTACTGAAACTGAAATTTTATATTATTCTCTCTTGAAGCACAGAGATTTGGGTTATTAGTTGGTCTACTGCTAATCCTTGAGGCTAAACCCCAGGTGAGAAGAAGTGTGTGGGTTCTTACAGGGTATTACAACTACATGGAGGATTAATAGTATAGCACCTGAAAAAGGAGGACATGTTGTTAAGTCCTTTATTCTACACCCCAGCCACCACTGAAGTCTGGCTTCTGACACCTAGTGAGATGGCTCTATCCCATCATGGGCTCCACACAAAGTGACAGACAGTGTTTGGGGGTGGATGTATTTGTGTCTTTAAAGAGCTTTTGAGATTTACATTCTGCAAGGTCAACAGGTTTCTAATTGATATCCTTTCCAGTATGTGCAAGGTGGAAGTGCCACCCTCATTAACAACAGAACACAAAACAAAAAAAACAAATACATCACTTTCTGCAATTGTCATTAAAAAATCACTTTTGTTAAAAAAAAAATCTCTGTAATCCCAGTAGCTCAGGAGGCTGAGGCAGGAGGATTGGGAGTTTAAAGAGCTTCAGCAACTTAGCAAGGCTCTAAGCAACTTTGCAAGACCCTGTCTTTAAATAAAATATAAAAAAGGCTGGAGATGTGGCTCCATAGTTGAGCACCCTGGGTTCAATTCCTGGTATCACAAAAATAAATAAATATTTTTTCAGGAATTCAAACATTATAGAATAAAGTAAAGCTAGCACAAAATAAAGGGGAAAAGAGGAGATCTAATGAAAATAGAAGGGAGTATGAGAAAGGAATGGAGGTAGATGGATGAGGGATTAGAAAAGGGAGGTTTGTGTGGATAGATTTTATACAAGAACTTAAGAACAGCACAGATTTTTGTTGTTTCTTGCTATTTGGGTTTATTTGTTATATTTAATTGCAACCTCCTTAATCAGTTCCCCCTGTCCTGTTTCTGCTCTGGATTGCACAGGGCTTATAAATGGTTCCCACACTGGTAACTCCAGTTCCCACTGAACTATTCACCCATGGACCAAGTGATTTCAGTTGATTTTTTAATTTAACCTCTTCCCCCACTGACTCTGGGTCCATTAAGATCAGTCTCCCTCTCTATTCTAAGCCCATTTTTGTTTTGCTTTCCTCTTTCTCTGCATACATTCTGAGTCCCCATATCAGCTGCCACCACTGCCAGACAAGCTAATGCACCTCTCACATTTTATTTCATATATTAAGTTCACATTTTCAACTTTCTGTTTCTCTGTAATTTCTTTTACTGTCGATTATTGAATTTCTGTGAGTTCTCTTAGTTACCTGTTTTGCTGAGGAGTAGTCTTCCAGTCTTCTTGTTTATTCCATCTGAAGTTAAAGAACTTCTGGGAAGTGCATCCTTCCTGCAATCCACCATCTTCCCTTTACCCCATAGTGAGTATTAATAGCATTGCTACCTTTTATCCTGGGAAAAGTGTGTTTTAGTGAGCTTTTTTCTTCTGTGATCAAAATACCTGACAAAAACAACATAGAGGCTCACAGTTTCAGAGACCTCTTTTCATAGACAGATAACTCCATTGTTCTGGGCCCAAGTGAGGCAGAAAATCAAGGCAGAGGGCATGGCAGAGAAAGCAGTTCAGAAAATAGCAAAAAGGAAGCAAGAGAACTCTGATCACCAGAGACAAAATATATACTCCAATGGCACCCCTCACCTACTTCATCTAGCCACACCCTACCTGCCTATAATTACCACCTAGTTAATCCATTCAAGTGGATTAATGCACTAACTACTTCAAGGCTTTTATAACCCAGTTATTTCACCTCTAAACTTTCTTGTATTGTCTCACACATGAGCTTTAAGGGGACACCACATATCTAAACCATATATTGAGTAAGAATAATATTGCTATTTTTTTCTGTTAATTTTCTTGGACATTAACAGGAAGAAATGATGCTGTGAAACTGAAATGAATCTTCAAACACACTAATTGAACAACAAATAAAATACACAAAGTTCCCATAGGGAGGTGCCTCTTTTGATGTATTTTTCTGAATCTTTATTGATACTTCACAAATTAACATGACTTTATCTATTTTGTAATCAAACTCTCCCTACAGACAAAAGCCCTACCATTTGTATGTACCTGAAATCCTACCTAACCAATAATATTAATAAAAACTTAGGACTCTATAAAAGTAGTCCTGATGGAAAATCCAGTTTTAGTGCCTTAGTGTATTATGTGACTGCTATCACTCATGTCTCAGTACAGCAAAGTTTAATTGAAACAAGCTTCTATTCCTGGACTGCATTCTCATTCCAGATCACATGCTTATGACAGATGGTAAATTGAAATTATTAAGAGTCTAGCAGTTAAACAACAACTTTACAAAGAACTAGTGATATTGGTGATACATGTGTTTGAGAATGAGATCAACAGATTCCAACTATACTTCCCAAACTACGTACTGACATACTCTTTCAAGGGATGGAGCTCATAGGATAGCTGCACATATTTTAAAATTTCAAGGAGAAAACAACACTCAACACCTGACAATGAGTGTACTTACTCACTTGAGGCATTTCACAATTTCAGTGTCATATTGAGCTACATTCCTTTTGATGACATCATAACTTGCAAATCTGTGTTTCCTATGGTTTCCTGATAGAAAGCAAAATACCTTGTGAAAATCAACACAGAGCAGGAAATGAGTGTGTGAGTGATTGATTTAAGGGCTGGAGGAGCTGTACGTACAATGCCAAACAGGTGCATACATCCAATTTACAGTTATTTAAGTATGAACTGAAAATATTATTTTGATCTTTCAATTTATGTGTTTTTTTTTTTCAGAAAACCTACTAAGTTGTTAGAACATAAATATATGTTAAGTTTTTTGGAGTTAACAACTAAATAAATGGAACTGTTAGACATTACTTTTGGCCTAGAGAGTGCAAAGAAAAAATTACAAAAAAAAATTACAAAAACACTAAACTGAAGACATTTTCAGGTAGATGAATGAAGTTGGAGGATATCATGCTAAGCAAAGTAAGCCAACTCCAAAGCACCAAAGGCCGAATGTTCCCTCTGCTAAATGGATGCTGACTCATAATAGGGAGGGTGGAGATGGGATAAATTGAGGAAATTTGAGAAGGAAGAAGGGACACAAATTGGAAAGACAGTGGAATGAATCTGACTTAACTTTCCTATGTACATACATAAAAACACCTAAGTGAATCTCCAATCATGTACAATCACAGACTAGGATTCTAATTACAATAAGATGTACTCCATGTTTGTATAAATACGTCGAAATATCTATAAAAGCAATATCAATGAGTATAAAATCAATGTGAATATCAATTTCAAACCTGTAGTCAAGGTTTTGTTAGAGATAGACACAATGATAAATATGATGTTCTATACTTACCTGTTTTTTTCCCTTGCCTTTACATATTTATTTATTTATTTTTAGTTGGCAATTAAGCTTGTGTTTACCATGTACAACATATTGTTTTGAGGTATGTATACATAGTGGAGTGTTGTCTAAATCCAGCTAATTAGGATAGTTATTTGACTTCCCAGTTATTTTTGTGGAGTGAACATCTTACATTCATTCTCTTAACGTTTTTAAAGAACACATATATTTACTACAGTCCTCATTTCCTACAGACAAATCTCCTGAACTTGTTCCTCCCCACTAATTGAAATTTTGAACCTTTTGTTCAACATCTTACCAATCTCCACCCCAAACATTTAAGCTCTTGGAAAAGACAACTCTACTTTCTATTTCTATAAGATCAACTATTTTTAGGTTCTATGTATGAGTGAGATCATCTTTCTGTGCCTGACTTATCTCACTTAACATAGTGCCCACCAGAGTCAATCATGTTATCACGAATATGATTTTGCACATTTAGTCTTGCATTTATTGTTTGACTCAACAATTTTCCTTTTTGTATGAGTTCCTAATGAATGGAGGTGATCTTCATTTTTTTGTGAAAATAACTTTCAGTAAGAATTCAAAGGACAATGTGAGTAAAAGAATAATATGAATGTGACTCCTTCCTGTGGGGGAGAAATTCTGCAGATTATTCCTGAGAAATGTAATGAGTGTCACACTGGCATTGGAATGTTCCATCATTAGTATAACAATTAATAAAAGATTAGAGAGATGAATTAGCTAAAAACATGAAAAATGGTCATTATGCTATAGTAATATCATTACTATGTTTTTTCCCAAAGCATTATAATAAGCAGGTTGCATGATATAAATTGCATCTAAAAATATTTTAGTCCTTCTTAAAGCAGTGAATTCCTTGTGCTCCTTATCCTCCTTCTGAAAAATACATGCAATTAAATATAAGTTTAATGGTGAGAGAATGGCTTTTGGAATGAGACCCAGATTTGAATCATATTCCCATGGAGTATAAACTTGGGAAATATATTTACCTTGATGATGATTATTTTTTGGGTGGTGGGGGGTACGGGAGATTGATCTCGGGGGCACTCAACCAACTGAGCCACATTCCCAGCTCTATTTTGTATTTTGTTTAGAGACAAGGTCTCACTGAGTTGCTTAGCATCTTGCTTTTGCAGAGGCTGGCTTGGAACTCATCATCCTCCTGCCTTAGCCTTCTAAGATTAAAGGTGTGCACCACCATGCCCAGCCTTGATGATGATTTTAACTTAACAAATGTGGGTACAAAATTATCCTCTCAGAATTTGTGTATGGATTAATTCAGATAATATAGGTGTATTTTCAGCCTAATGTATTTCTCTTATTTCCCATGCATTTATGTAGTAGATCTGTGAGCTTCCTCAATGTTCATAACCTGCTGAAACCTGAAAATATTCAATTATTAGATTGCTACTAATTTTAGTACTTACTCATTAACCATGTATAATATATACTACAATTACTATTAACACGTTCCTATTTCTGTTATTACTGGTAGTGGTACAACTGTGTCCTTCTCCAGAATGCTCCATTCTCAGTAAACTGTTTAGTGATACTTCATTTTATGTTTGGCAATATTCATTGTGAAAGTAATTATTGAGTGGCTATACATGAAGATAAAAGTTGGCACTATTTAAGTTTTTAGACACTATTTAAGTTTTTGCAAAGTTCAACAGGATGTTTGTGAGATAAGTTGCTCTTAAATGAAAAGCCTGTGTTTCAAATGTGTTTGCTTAAATGAGTTTAATGCATCACTGCTGCTGATCTCCTGTGCGAAAGTGGAAGATCTCAATGAGAACAGAATAAGGAAAGGGCATTCTATGTGTCTGCAAAGGCAGCCAGAATAATTTAGGAAGGGTTCTCTACCCACTGGGAGAGTTCATACACTCATCACTTTCTTTTAGTCTGATATACGGGCAGTTCCTCCTAATTCTCTTTTTCTTGGCTCCCTCAACTGATTACTTTGCCAGAAATAAGGCCACAACTCAGCATTGCCAGATGGGCCATGCTCCACAGGCTCTCAGAGAAGGCCTGAGTCCTGTTTGTGATACACGCACGACATGTCTGAGGTGAGGCAGAGATTTCCCTGGGCTTTCTTTCGCAAAAGGAGTAAAGTCCGCAGTGGTATTCGGCAGTTATTTGAAGTAGAAAAAATATATAGTTCTTTCCATGATGTTAGATGAAAGGGTACAATGCTATGTCTGAAAATAAATTACGGGTAATGGAAGAAATAAAAATGTATGTAAAGATGTAGTATGGAAACCATTTCCTAATTCAAAGAATAGAATATACCCAAAACTCTGATGTTTGAAAGGAGGTAGGTCCTAAACCTGGCCTCATCTATTGACTGATTTTGTAATTGAAAACTTATTAACACAGTGAACCTGATATTGATTAATGAATTGAGTCCAGGCTTTTTGTGATCAGGTAAGGTTGGGAAATGTAATATGAACTTTTTGGTACTATTTTGGCTGTATTATATTAGACATATTGAAATAACTTTCTACATTTCAAGATCAATTTAATTCATTAGGCATTATGAGCTTTTCTACTAACATTTTCCCTGACATTTTTAAACTCAAGAGCATTTATACAACCCAGTTCTCTAAACTAGGATTTGAAATATAGTGATTGTGATACCTCTGGCCCCTGGGGAAACTTTGCACATCTTACCCTCTCAAAACTCATAAGGTATAGAGATAAGACGAGTAGTTAGGAACTAAAAGCAATGAAATAATTTTGTATCTGAAATCCATACAAAACATTTCAAAATGATTGTTGATGCTTCAAAATCTTGAACTGTAACTGAGATCACAAAAGAACTGTCCAGAGATTACTTCTCAGTGGTGAATTTCTTATGTGGGTGGAAAGCATGCAAAGTATACTGTTAAAGAATCTGGAAATGTCACTGTGATAAAATAAAATGGTTTAAAACAGAATATTAAATGTAAGTTCTTTGAAGATAGAGATCATTTGTTACTTACATATGCATGCATAGCACATAGCAAAATCCCTGATCAATTTCAGACACACAAACCATGTTTATTGCATTTAACTAAATTGAATCACACCACTGTACCATAGGGTAAAAGGAATACTAGTTTGGAAATCTAGGGCAGTAGCTTTTAAAGTAGGGTGTGTAAGAGTTCCCCAAAGAGCTTAATAAAATACAGTATTTTTTCCTCTTTTTTTTTTTTTGGCTTCATCATGGAGTTGTTTTATTATAGAACAGGTCAACTAAGGAACCAGTTATTTCCACAAGAAATCATCATAGAGGTTTCCTTCATAGGTGTGGTACTTTTGAAAAAACTCAATATGTAAAACAAAAATAAAAACACCCTTTCTCAAATACTTAAATTGCAGCCATAGGAGTAGGAGAGCCACTATTTACAGAGCACATATCTATTTAAACCATGTTTTCCTAAGCCAGATACAATGCCTATGCAACAGACCTGGGAAAAGTAAAAATGAAGAGAAAGAACACCTTAAGTTAGAGCAATTCAATTCCTCCACTGGTTTTGTAAGAAATGAGGAAACTCTGTTGTGCTGAGGCAGAGTGGGAGAGTCCTTGAGCTGCAAGCATGAAGTAGTGAAGAGGTGGCTGACTATGGAACCTCAGAGACAGCTCTTACTCTTTCCCAAAATCAAGCACACAATCACAAAGTCCTGCTGCTTCACATCCAAGTCAAACTTGATAATTCTTAGGTAATGCTAAACAAACCTTAAATAACAGCATTCTCTGATGATAGTCTCATCATTGTCAGAGCCAGTAACTAAAAGCCAATATGCTGCAATTGATTTTTTTATTTTCCAGTCAACAGTCCCAACTTATGGTTTTCTTCTCTTTTTACGCAAGGACTGTCTTTCTCCAGAGAAAGCAACAAATCTGCCTCCAGCTTCATCCTCTTCAACCTTTTTAAACAATGGACATGAATTTCTGATGAAAGCTATTTTACCAAGTTTAAATTCATAATTGGGAATTCCTCTTTTAATGTCTCCAGGCTTGATTGGGGAGGGACTGGGCTCTTCCCCTTTCTTGTTTCCATCTAGTCTATTCCCAGAGCCAGAAAAGGCACTGGAAGCCCAACTCTCCTGCATTGCCACTGTGGTCGGTTTCACCTTCTGTTGACTCCTCATGCTGGACTTGTCTTTCAGGTTCCTTATAGCCTAAGGGAGCATCAAAGTCCACATTGATGTCACACTCAATGATGGACACAGCTTTGTCAGGTTTTGTCTCCCATCACCCATAGTTCATAGATCTTATTGTAATTGATGGCAATCACATCCCCAGTGGTCAGACAGGCAAAGTTTTTAATGCATTTTCTAACACTGCTTTGGAGTTGGTGATATCCAGGAAGTCTGGGCTCTGAGGATGGAATTTGGAGTATGTAGCCATTTGAAGTTTGACACTTTCTACCTGCACCAAGCCACCTTCTTCCAACAGCAAATTCTGCATCATTGAGTTGATTGAGGGCTGAGGGTGGCATAATTACTGGCATTAGGCCCTGCTAGCATGGACATGGAGAAGCAGCGGTATTGTATTGAGAAGCAGTTCTGGAAGACCCAGGGAATCGGGTGGTCGAACATGTTGAAAGAGAACCTGATATAAATTCTTTGTAGATGCAGCTTTTCTCAGAAAACTTAAGAACTCGGAAAACTCTTCTTTACAGAAGCAGCTGCCACTGCCGCTGCCTTACTGAAACCCAGACACCCCCCTTCCTCTTTCTTATTTTCTATTTTTCTACACATGATAGTGCAAGAAAAGACACATTCATATTGTCTCTAGAATAATCAATAGTGCAGATAAAAACTACAATTAATTATAAGAAAAAAAAAACAGAAAAAAAGAAACTCCGTAAAGAAAGATCTTAGGCATTGAGAAGAAATTAGGCCATTTCTCCTAGGATCCAAAACAAATGTGTAATTTTCATATCAATATTATTTAGATTCGAATATAAGACATTCCTAAAGATGAAAAAGAGGAAACTGTTGAGTAAGCCCTCGTATAACCAGTAATGGAACTTTTAGTTTTCTGGACATTTCATCTTAGTTCAAAATATTGGTATAAAATAAGTCTCTGTCCCTGTTGTTGGTCAATTTGTTCATTTTAATTCCTTCTTAGAAATCTTCCTTTTCAACGCACATGTGGAGCCAAACTCAGTTAATAATTGGAAAAAAATACAAGGAAGGCAAGAGGTAACAGAAAAAGATAGTAGAGATTAATAGCACAACTTTCATTATCATAGTTCCCTCGAAGAAACACTTATGACACTTAGATTTTTTATACCTCGAATGTATTTGTTCATGGTCTAAGATTATTATGCAGGATCTAAACCTTCTATGATTTTTTTTTCTTGGTTTACAAATTAAGTGGATTGATTTACTTAGAACACATAAGTTTACTTTGAAGAGTTTGTAATAGATACCCTACAGGGATTTACACTTTATTCTGATGAGTTTGGTTTTAGTAATTCTCATAAATCCTGAGTATAACAAATATAACGTACCAGAGCAGTCAGTTGTCAGGTGTTCCAAAAGGTCCTAGGATATAGTCAGCATTTATACAAACTGCTAATGGAAGGTGCTTTTGTTTTAAGAATAAAATTGCTTTTGGTTAAGAACTTCATGTGACATAATCATTGTCCCAAATGAGTAGTCTCACCCATATGAATGTATGTTTATATTTGGCAGCATTTATTTGTTGAAATAGTTTGTGGTATACTTTATAAATCATAATTTTTTTAGAATTTATGTTTATTAAATTTTACCATTATGAAAATAATGTAGCATTCTTCATCTAAGAATTGATAAATCTATATGATCTTATTGTACCATGGTGTTCATATCCGCTTTCTTACTTTCCTTACAGCTGATGCTACTAGAATTCATTATCTCTCCATAAAGCCAGTGCTACTGTACTGAGGAAATCATTCATTATCTAGAATTCATTATCTCCCCATAAAGCCAGTGCTACATGTACTGTACTGTACATGGAAAGCCATGTTCTGCACAGAGAGGCATTTTAAAATGAGATTATTGCAAAATTCAGGAGGAAAATAAGCTCTGAAATTAGATTGTTAATTAGTCACATATTAAAAACTGTATTTAGAGTCTAAAAACTGAATAGTTGCAAATTATAGCATCTACTTATGCACAAATAATGACAAAAGAACAGTTCTGAGGAAATGACAATTTCAGTATAGAGCAGAGTTGTGTGTGATCAATCTGAGATACGGCAAAAGAATAAAGAAAAAAGACAGGACAATTTATGCCCCCATTCAGCTAATAGGTGCATACAATTTTAACCGAATCTAAATAACAAAAGGACAAATGAATAATAACAGAAACATAGATATATAACACATTATATTTATTGCTGTCTGTAATATTTATATAATTACTTATTATATAATACACTATTAACGTTTTTTTTAAGAATTTTCTTTGCCTTTTCCAAATCCTGGCTAAATGCATAAAAAAATGCTTATATTTTTGAAAATTGGCCTCTGGGTCAATTGGCTCATAGTTCACAATTGAAAAATCTAGATTTTTATTGTGGAAATTAGAAAGATGAAATAATCAGCATCCTTCCTGGTCTTTATTTATCCATTTTGTCCAGTGGTATATGTTCTGCACTGAATATGAGATGAAAAAGCACTGGGAACCAGGTGATTTGACTTTACATCCTGGTACTGTATCCAACAAGTTTTGAATCATCTAGACCTGTGTAGATAGGCTAGGTGGATGTTTTCTTACATTTAAATACGCCTCAACTTTGTGGAGCAGACTTGAACAAATCATGCAATTTTTAGTTCTTCAGCTTAAAATATTAAATCAGTGGTAACTAATTAAAAGATTTAAGAGAATATGGGTTGCACTAATACATGTAAAGAACGGCAAAAATTTCCTGGTACATAATATATGCACAAGAATCATAACAAAGCAGAGCAGGGTGTTTAAGAGCACAATAGTAATAGAACTTGATAACCTGAGTGCAATTCAAAATACTCCCACATAAGTAGCAGTATAAACTGACTTCTCCAAGGTTCAATTTTCTTAGGTGTAAGGAGATAGCAATAATACCTACCCTACTGATACATTTTGATGATTGATTGAGAACATTATATGTAAAACATTTATGACAGCTTTGTACAACACAATTTTTTTAAATTACCATTACAAACTGATGAAATCATTCATTTTTATTACCTACATAATAAAGTTTTTCTTACATTCAAATAATGTAATATCAAAAGCTTTACCTATCATGTTTGTTTACGAAGAAAATGGCTAAAAAGTATAATCTGGTTTTTTGAGTTAGTATTCAAAAGAGAGAAACTCACACTTCAGAAAAGGTTATTGTATCAGCAAAAGCATCAACAAGGGAAAGCATTACTATGTCTTGATATCATGATATACATTATTTAAAATGATAAAAAAATCTTCTAGAAAAAACATGCAATGATATGATATTGGGAATATATCCTAGTTACTAAAAGAGGAAAAATAATTCTACTAGCCTAGTAAATATACCAAACACATGCAAATCAAGTTGAATGATTGCTCATTCTGACAATTTTTGTTTTGTCCTTAAAACCACACCAGTCAGCAGGGCTTAGTTGTGCATGTCTGTAATCCTAGCTGCTCAGGAGTCTGAAGCAGAAGGATTAAAAGTTCAAGGCAAGCCTGGACAACTTAGTGAGACTCTGTCTCAATATAAAAAATAAAAAGGGCTGAGGATGTAGCTTAGAGGTAGAGCACCCCTGGGATCAATACTCAACACCCCCAAATAAATAATAAGTACAATCATGTCATTTCATATATAATGTCACCAAAATATAAAATTTATCTAAAAGAAGGTGATTGCAATCTTATGACTTTTGCAATTTTTCACACTGTGAAAAAAAATTGAAAGGTTATTTGTAATTAATAGAAATTGCACATCCCATTAGATATTCTCACATAAAGCAGAATTCATAAAAGAATCACTGAAGTCATATGTCCTTCTTCATTTTCTAATATCCTTCTGTGATTCAGAAACCTAAAGTAGCCAATTTAATTTGGGCTTTCAGGCATTCTTTATTTATCCATTTGTAAGTGTCCTCCATTTATTTTCCTCTCTTTTGCTACTGTCACCAACCCATACTTCACAAATGCCACTTCCCATTAGTGTCCTTTCTCCAGATCCTGTTATAAGTGCATCCTTAGTAACCACTTAGTGCTTAATGGCCTGCTTCATCAGTAGCTTTATACATATTTTATACATTTTGTGCTGGCTTTTCCAGTGTTCTTTTTATTAAATAGAGAAAACATTCCACTACAAATCTGTAATACTGTTGTCAAATGACAGCTTCCAATGGAGGAAGACAGTCTTCAGAGAAAATTTTTTGAAAGCTTTGATTTTCCAAAACACTAAAATTGAAATTATCTAAGAGTAAAATAATAATAATAATAATAATAATAATAATAATAATAATAAATATTTAGAGTGAATGTGAATAATAATGAGTAATAATGGGTCCTATTCACTGTAGATTCCTTTATTTGCTGCATAATTCTTGTCCATCTGCTACATATTTTGTTTTGCTGACCCAGATGTTTCTTCAGTTCAGGGAGCTGCAGAAATTTATAGATGAAGCACACAAGGTAGTCCTGGTACAGCAATCAGATTTTATGTTAGTTTCAAAATGAGAAGAGTGATTTGAAAAACCAAAAGGAATCTCTTCCTATAAAAAAAGCCAAATGGCCTTTGAAAACTTTCTGTAGGCACATTTTTATAGGAGTGGCTTCAAGTTAGAGAATGAAGAAGCAGATACTGATTTGGGGCAAGGTTTTCCTAATGTGGTGTGTCTGTGATAAAGCAGGGGAGTTACTGACAGAAGAAAATTGGGTGGTGCAGGGTGTTGAAATTGATCCTCACTTCCATTTAACAGTATTTGGCCTATTCATATTGGCTATTAAATTGTACCTCCTGGCTTTTTCCATGCTTTTGGCTCTTATAAAATGCAAATAGTCAACACCTGGCTTTTCAAAGCAATTGTTAATTGAACACTTGAAATTAATGCTTGCATGCAATATATCATTTGGGCCTAAGTTCTGAATCTTGTAGATTTAAATGTATAAATAAATCAATGATGTTATTATAGACACATATTAATCTCTTGAAAGGAAATGCACATAAAGTACAGCATTTACCAAGTGCTCAATTTGCTTTAGAGAAGAGCTTTCTGCATGAGAGTGTTGCTACAGCTCTTTAACCTTAACCATGTTTCTAAAATTATATTATCTTTGGCAATCTAGAAATTATTATTGCCCTACTGAACTTTTGTTATGCTCAGTTGTCTGAAGTTAATTTGCTTAGTCATCACTATTATAAAATAATGATTTTTTTGAGTAAAGTGTACCTAATCAAAATGACTTAAATCATTTTGCTTGATAACTTTTTGAGAATAATTTATTTCCCAAATTTAGTAATATTTTGGTATCAGTAGAACTGTTTCTATTAAACATCATAAACATTTTGTATGTATGACCTACTGTTTCTTTTGAAAAGGAAAACAAATACATAATACTAGAATTTGGAAAGAGTAGAGCTAAACAACATACCACAAGCATGAGACAACATAGAAGTTATTATCATATATATTATCAAATGTATTGAAAAGATGTCATTCTAGCTTACATTATATCAGTGCTTTTCTGTACCAAAAATCAAATCACTTTTTTTTTATTTCTTGCCTACTGGATAACATTATTCACCACAAATTCAAATGAAAGTGGAAGGAAGGTGTTCTTAATTATCTAAGGAAATTTGTACTTTTTCTTATGTTTACAATAATATCATGTTTTTCAACTGTTAGTGCCAAATTGGAACGGATCTTTAAACCAAGATTTAAGACTTAGTGTGAAGATTCCAGGAGCATTATCTCAGAGGTTAAGTTCCACAACTCTTCACTTGTGTGAGTGCTTTCCAGTGTATCTCCACAACCACACACCAAACAAACTCTAATAGCAGTGACTACTTTCCATATACTGTTTTAACAGTTTTATCAATATTAATTAATTACATTTCTATAAACTCATAAAGAAGATTCTACAATTATATCATCTCTATTATTTAAATGAGAAACTTGATGCACACAGATCAGTGCTTTGTTCAGTCTCTCACAGCTAGAATCCAGGCAGTCTGTCCCTAGCTGTTCTACTTCTCACTATGACAGGATCACAGAGTCTCAGATTTCAGACATGCTGAGAAGGACTTAACCAACTTAACAGCTGTTTTATTTTTTATTTTATGTTTTCTTTCACATTGGGAATAAGATCACATGAAGCAATTCAGAATCATCTAGGGAGCTTCTTCAATATCCACTAGACTAGAGCATCTTCCTCACATGGAGTTGGTTGCAAGGTTTATACCTTTATTTGTATCTTAAAAGTCCACCCAGGTAATTCTGATATACAGAATTATACTGTTTCTACAGACACAGTACAATTGTGAGAACAGAGATGAAAAATTGAGAGTAATCAAAAATTTTCTTAGAATGAATTTGCCTTCTTCTTTTTAGTGTGTCTTCACTTGGGTGTTCCCATCTCTGTCTTTCTACAAACTATTCATATTAGTTTTACAAAGAGATGAGCTTTTACATACCATGCCAAAGAAGCTTTCAAAATACTTTAAAAGAGTTTTGAACAAACACTGGGCACTCAACAATGATGATGTAGTACCTACTCAATTTTGGAAACATAACAGTTTTTTTATGTATAAAAGAAGTAACATTGTACAGTACATTATTTAAGTATATTTGTGATAAGTGATAAAACATTCAATAATTTTGTAATAAATAAGAAAATACAGATTATTAGTTATCTCTGTGGTAAAAAGATAAGTCAAAAGGAAGACAGGTAGAAAGGATAGAAGGAATATGCAGATAAATGTGAATTACCAAACCTGTGTGTATATGCTAATTGACCTAATTTTAGGTATAGAGGTTAAGGATGAATTCTTGAGTAGTCATTAATTTTTATAAAAATGAAATTAAAAGCTAAATGTAGGCATAACTAAAGTTTAGTCATGCACGTATATGAAAATATTATAAGGGTTATGCATAGACCAACAATCATAGTATGTTACAAACCAAGTGTTGTATTTATGTATGTTTTAGAGGTTTGTGATTGAGGCCCTCTTTGCCCATGGTGGTTGGATGTCCTTACATAGAACGTCCTGCTAACCACATCCTCAGATTCTGAACCTAACTAACTTGCCACCTATGACAATTTCTTAAAAAAGAAGATATTTATTTTCTTCTGTATCTTTAATGTCTCAGTGTATACAACAACAACAATAAAGAAGGGGAGGAAACTGATGTTTAAAAGATAAATGAATGTTGGTATTATGTTCAGTAGACATAACAGTTGTTATTTAGTAACTTAAATATCTCTCAGTGTAAATCTATTTGCAATGTATAATTGCTGTAAAATACTTACCATACACTATTATGAAGAGCCTGTAATAAATGAGGACTACTTATTCAATATTAAAATTTAAAAAAACCCACTTTACCATTAAAATTATGTAGAACTTAATAAATGTATTTTTAGATCAAAAGAAATATACAGTTTACTATGTGGAAGCAACTATTAAGAAAATTAGCTACATATTTAGCCAGGCCAATGTGAAGAAAATCAATTTGTTGGATTACCAAATCCTATTACTCCTTTCATTTTCCATTTTCCACTCCTTTTGCTTTGAACAATACCTTTCTATAGTCAGTATACTTGTAATATAAATCCTGGATATGTGTCAAAACCCTTGTGAGACGGTGCAATTCAATAGCCCCATGAAAACATTGTTTAGACAATGTTGGTTTTGGATGCTTCTCTTTAAAATTTGACATAGTACTTATCAGATGAATAAAATGAGTGTTGATATTAACAAGATCTTATGATTATGAGGTTTTCTTTTTAAACTAGAAATTCTTGACTTCTGATCAAATTGGATACGCTTCAGTAATTTTCTCTTGTATGACAGTATCAACTTTCTCTTGTACATTTAATTAAAACTTTGTTGCTCTGCATTAAGATTCAACTTCCTTTCTCTAATCAAAAGGATGGTAATTATTGGAAAGCCTATCAAGACTGCCCTTAGGCACACATGAAGGCCATAATTTTCTTTAATCATCATTTATTAATACCCTAAATCCAAATATTATCAAGTAAGCATATGTATGCATATAAATCAACATCTTAGTCAAAGCCATTAAAATTTTGCAAGGAACAACATTACATAGAGGGTATGCCATAGGCAAAATGTGTTTTCGATTTCTTTCCAACTCTTGATTTTCTCCTTCATTTTCAGTCTTTCAAAACTCTTTCCACCTGTTTCTTGACTCCATGCCTCAAGATCCCACTCTGTGTTAGCTAATCATACTACTCCATTTTTGTTAATGTTTTATAGGTGGTAACTGTCCAAGTTTTGTACCATTGTAGCTAACAAACTTTAATAGAAGTGTTCTATTTTTCCTCCTATGTTTCAAAGGAAATATTAATAGTGAGTGTTTCAGAAACTATAACAAGTCATCTAAGAAGTTATTTTCTGGTATAAGAAGACTTTCATATATAAGAGAATTAAGATGACTGTGTATAGATTATATGATGAGGAAAGAGAAAAAATAATAATGCTCACATGTTTCTTTGCATGGATAGTTTTGAGAGACAATTTGTGATTCACTAAATGTAATTTCTAGTCTGCTGTAGAAGAAAATATAATAATAAAATCCATATTCCATGATAAATAACTGGCCCTTTAGAGGTAGGCAAAGTGCAGGAAGTGCTGCAGTACAGTTCAGGCCATGTTCCCCACTGATTTATCTTGGCTTCAGATGTACAGATACACTAATGATTAAAAAAAAAAAAATCCAAAAACCCTGGGGTTGAAACATTGAAACACTAATGTGAAGGCTTTTAAACTGTAAAACTGAGAGCCATTTTGGAAAGCCATCGCTTGAGTCATTTAGCAGAAGGAAGCATCTGGGAGGCGTCCTCAGGGAGGAATGTTTCACATGCAGAAGTTCCAAGGGAATAGAACATGCTAGAGGGCTTTTTGTTTTAGGCTCTATAATAATAATACTATGGTTCATTTCTAGCCTCCTTTGGAAATAAAAATGGTTTATTTCATGGTGTGCAGAGTTTTATTCCTAGAGTTGAATTTCATTCTACCCAATGTTTTTAGAACATGCCCATCTGAGACATACACACTTAAGTGAAATAGCAGCATGACGATAGTTTTGCAGTTCAATGAAGTCAAAATTTCTTTTCCATTAGGTTATTTGACACCTGTGATAACCAAACAATGGCATATCTATCAGCTTAATTTATAGATGTGCACTTAGGGTGTTGCAATTATGCCCTTAAATTTATTATAAATAGATACATCTTTTGAAGTTTATGGAAGAGAGTGGAATTGAAATGAAATAGAGTAAAACCACCATAAAACTTTTCTTTCTTTTCCTCATCATATCAGACCACATTTTAGCAACAGATAACACTTTTCTTAAGGCTCTCTAAATTCACAGTGTATTACAAATAGATTATATTATTTATTAACCTCACATTTAGAAAGCAGTTTGCACTACATTTTACTCATATTTCATGAAAGCTGACAAGGTGGTTCTAATTTAATAGTTGAGATCATTGAATCACATACCAAGCCTTTCATAATTGTTAAGGAAAAAGAGATGCCTGAGAATTTGAAGTTAAAGTGGAAAGGAACAAAAAGGGGGAAAAGAAAATAAGAGAAGAATGGAAATGTAATATGCCTGTAGATAGAAATGAAATGGGAATTAATCTGTCTACCAGAGAATGGAATAATGACACATAATCAGTGAGTGGATATAAGTCTAAGAATTGGAATGTTTATGTGTGGACTGTAGTGGTATACTGTGATATATATGTATCCTGTGTGTGTGTGTTTAAAAGTGTGTGAATACATTTAAAAAGTTCTAATTATTGTTCAGTGTGAATATTGCTAATTTTTACTATTTCAATTCATAGAATGTGCAATGAGATATGGTCAGCATATCATATCACTATCAGTTACCAAGATATTAGGGAAAAAAATCAATATAATTTTAATCCTCTCCTAAACTTTCTTAATTTTCTCCTCAAAATAATACATGTTTGAATTTGTATTTTACTTTACTTCTAATTTCCTTTATATTTGTACCTGTGTTTCTTTTCCTCATGGAAACTTTGTTGTATTGATTTTTAACCTCATACCTTAAATCTCATTTTTAATTTGTTGTTTTTTAGTATTTACAGGTTTTTAAGGTGAGGTGGTAACATAATAAAAGACAACAAAACAAAGTTTTAAAATGCTTACTACTTTCTAGAGCAAATTGCAAACATCTGTCATTTATTATCCAGTCAGCCCTTCAAAGTAAGAATTATACAAAATACTAATTTTAAGCCCTCAATATTCTCTGCTTAGTAAGTCAGGAGATGCTATCTTCTTGCTCTGGAATGAGAAAAAAAGGGCAGTGAAAGGCTCAATAAGTGATTCAAATCACATTAGTTGTAAGGGACAGAGCCTGTATTCAAACCTAGAGACTTCCTACATCTTCCCTTCTAAATTTTTCCAATACACATTCTGTAATCCTCAAAAAAATTACCTCAAGAATCTTTGGATAATCATCTGCTAACTCACTCCAGAAAAATTATTCAGTGTACAATGAAGAAACCTGACTTATTAGACTAGAACTAAATCTTTATCCCTGTAGAAAGGGATAAAGATTATGCCATATACAATAAAAAGCTTGATTATGTCCTAAGATTATGCCATATACAATAAAAGCTTGGGTGCAAAAGTGCAAAAACAATTGAGGGATAGATGGCAGGAAACCAATTTACAAGAGGGTTCCTGGAGTCAAGGATGTTCTTCTATCCTTGTTGACAAATGAAGGGCAGGGCTTAACCTAAGAAACAGGAACAGAAACTCACTGGAGGGATTATGACCTCTGGCTCTACCATAAATATACAAGCCTGTTTCCAAAAGAACAATTTGCCATTTGTAATGGTTTGGATTAGAAATGGTTCCCATCACCTCCTGCTTGGTCCCCAATGCAGCAACACTCAGAAGTGGAGCCTTTAGAAAATGATGGGTACAGGAGGTCTATAACCTCATCAGTAAATTAATCTGCAATAGAATCATAATTTGAATGGACTACTGGAGGGTGATACATAGTAGGATTTGTTGAAGAGAATGCATCCTTGTGGTGTGCCCCTGGAAAATATATTGTTCCTTCCTTTTCCCCTCTATTTCCCAACTTCCATGAGGTGAGCACACCCTTGCTTTTCTACACCCTTCCTACCATGATGATGTGACCATAGACTGAAATCTCTGAAACCATGAGCAAAATAAAAACTTATTTCTTCCTCTAAGTTGATTTTCTCTGGTATTTTGTCACAGTGACTACAAGCTAACTAACATACCATTTTTCTCTCCTACTAAAATTATTGTCAGCATAATATGAAAATTCTGATGGTATATAGGACTCCTCAGGATTCGCTACCCATTGAGAGGTGCCGCAGTCCGGCTGCAGCAAACTAACCTGGGGGTGACGAGCAACTTCTGTAGACTGATACAGCAGGAGTAGGAGCCTATTGTAGGACAGGAGGGGTATATATACATTCCATACAGCTTATCTTAATTAACATAAACTAGATACAGCAGTCAACCAATAAAGAATCTCCACACTTAATGGCTCCTGGCATTACTTCACAAACCACTCCCTCTGGCAAAATGCCAGGCACCATCCAGACATGTTTACAGACTCTCACATTTCCCCCTTTTGTTTAATTTAAATAAACAAAAATTATACCAGCAATGACATCATTTGCAAAGATACCAAGTTACAATTTGTTGTAGATTACAGTTTGTTGTTTCAGTCCAGGTAAAGCAGTGTCTCAATAGATTAACTCACAGTCCAGGTAAATCACAGTCCAGGTAAGTTCTACAGGCAGCTAGCTTGATCCGAAGTCTCATCCAGTTCTCAGCAACACTGGAAATTCTTCCACCTTGTCTTTAGTGGCACTGGGACAAAGGGAGGAACTCCGGATGGCTAAAGAAAATCCTGTAGCATTCCACTAAGAAAGCAACCTTTTGAACAATTTAGTACATTATCTCAAGGTTTTTTACATTTGAAATAGGCCTTAATGGTGCTCATTACTGGCCTTGGAAATGATCAAACTTCAGGGACGCAGGGCCGCCTTCTGCCTGTAGTGTCCAGGGCAGCCCCAGATGGCCCTGGGGAGAGTCCAGGGAGTGTCCTGGACTCAAACTGCCACTGGGCACAGGGAGCAAGAGCTTGCAAGACTGTGCCTCCAGGTCAGGTCTGGATTTGGGCTCTCGCAGTGGTGTCCCACTTCCCGCGCAGGGTGCAGGGAAGAGCCGGCTGCCGCCATTTGGAAAGTCCTTGCTGCACCGTGACTGGCTTGCGCACGTGGCAGCTGCTGCACCGATTCACGCACCCAGTGGTAATGAAAAGTATTCAGTAATAGCCTTTTGCTGCAACTTTTTTCCTGATAATCCTTCTTCTTCTGAACTTTCTTCTTTCTGACTAGAGTTCCTGGGCTCTTATCAATACATGCCCTAACTATTCTTGGTTCCACTGGGGTGCCTTCTTCCTTTAGTAATTTACTTCTCACCGCTTTCATATTTTCGTCACAAAGACAATACAACATTTGAAGACAAAACAAGACACAAACATACTGTATCAATCTTCTCCATTTTCTCAAAATGGCCATTTTTCCTCTCGCCCTATCTGCCTAGGGACGAGCAGATTTGCTCCCGTCCTATCTATGGATGGGCAGATTTTTTTTTTCCGTCACTTATCCCCGAGTGTCCTGGGGCTCCCTGTACAGGCCACCATCTGCCACAGTCCGGCTGCAGCAAACTAACCCGGGGGTGACGAGCAACTTCTGTAGACTGATACAGCAGGAGTAGGAGCCCTTTATTGTAGGACAGGAGGGGTATATTTATATTCCACACAGCTTATCTTAATTAACATAAACTAGATACAGCAGTCAACCAATAAGGAATCTCCACACTTAGTGGCTCACTGGTGTTACTTCACAAAACACTCCCTCTGGCAAAATGCCAGGCGCAATCCAGACTTGTTTACAGACTCTGAGAGAGAGGTCAGGAGATGCTAACTATTGTGGAAAGTATATCAAAAAGGTTGTTTGCTGCAGTCTGGCTGGGCACAAATCACGAGCCACTCAAGCAGGAACAAACTTTATTTCCGAACTCCCACTGCACTGCACTCTCTGGAATGCCTCCCACGCGGCTCCTACAGGAACACACCACACACCAACCAGAACTGCCCCCAGGATCTCTCCTGGAACACCACCGGGCTGGGCGTGCACTCACTCTTGGAACCTGGGAGAGCTCAATGGGAACTCCAAAGTAGCGGGCACACAAGGTGGACAGTAAAGGTCTAATATACAATTGAATACACAGCCTATTTCAATCCACCATCATCCAGTCACAGCAATTATAGACAGCTTAACTTAATATCATCATCTTAATGGCTCGCCTCTCAATCATTACTTCTGGCAAAATGCTAGGGGCCATTCCGACTCAGCTGTGGCTCTCAGCAGTTGTTTATTTTATAATTAAAAATAAAATAGGGCTGAGGCTGTAGCTCAGTGGCAGAGTGCTTGCCTAGCATGCATGAGGCACTGGGTTCGATCCTCAGCACCACATGAAAATAAACAAATAAAAGCATATTGTCCATCTACACCTACAAAAAATTAAAAAAAAATAGTTGTCTGTTAAATCTCTCATTCTCCCTCTCTGTCTTTTCAACTGGAGTCCTATTCAGTTCAACCTAGGGCTCAATTAAACCTGAGTCCGCAGAATTTGCTGGACCTAATCATTGATCATTAATATTTGTTACTCTTCTGGACACATAGGATTGAACTTTTTTAATATCCCTGATATTTCCAAATGAATTGTTTAGGCAAAACAGTGGAATTTGCTTTCAGATGCACTATTTTATATAACACAACAGCAACAAAGTATAAATTATACTATTCTTCCCTTTTTATATATTAAAAAGAAACCTAGAATTTAAAAAATTGTCTTAAAAATCACATAGATGATGAGTTGAGAAGCATGTTTAAAGCTATGCTTGTCTGAATTTAGAGATCAAGGTTGAGATATTAGCAATACCATCAATTAGTTTAAGTTTCTTCAGGCATACACTTGAAATCCTTGAAGAATCCATAAAGAACTCTATATTATAGAAACTGTTCTAATATTGGAGTGATAGCCATAGTTTTACACTTAAGTTGGTTTTATTTGATTTCTGAATCCAATTCCAAATTTTCTACCTCTTTATTTTACCCAATTTATATAACCTTTATCCAATGTATGGCCATGATCCACAGTAAGGCAGTAGAAAGATAAATATTTTGTACCAGATTAATTTGATTTATCCCCAAACAGTTATATCATTTATTGATATTAGTATCCATAGGGAGGCCATTTTTTTGCATTTTTAAAAATGACACTGAATTCAGCATTTACTATCTTCAGATTATCTGTTTATTAATTTACTAATTGATTTATTGCATGATAATTTATTGCATAATAGATTTTCTGCAAGTAACCATAAATGCTACTTTGAACATATTATATTCTAGGTAAAACTAGAAATATATATTAAAATACTGTTACTTATTGTTAATACTTTTGTTAGGCTTATCACTAAATAGACAACACCAATTGCAAATATAATAAATTATTTTATTTCTTTTCTGTTTTTATTTTTAATTTAAAATTATTTTAACTTATATGTAAAAAATAAATTATACATATGGCATACCATGTGATATGTTGATACATTCATACATTGTGCAATGTTTATCAGTTTAAACATATATCCTCCAACATAATTTCATTACAATAAATACATTCAAACTCATTTCTTCTAGCTCTTTGATAGACATAGCACATGGTTTTCTATAGTCACTCTCTGTGCAATGTCACATCAGAAATTTTCTCTCTGTCTGCCTGTAACTCAGCACCCACTGATCAACTTCACCCACTTTCCCTACTCCTACTTCCCCCAGACTCTAGCAACTACCAGTTTCTCTACTCCAACTTCCCCCAGACTCTAGCAACTACCAGTTTACTCACAAGTTTTTTTGACTACAAATATGAGTGAGATAATGTACACAGCTTATTTTACCAACACAATGATCTCTGGTTCCATTCTTGTTGTCCTGAGTAACATTTTTTTCATGATCAAATAGTATTCCATGGTGTATATATGAACCACACTTAAAAAAATTTATTATTTGTTCTTTTTAGTTACTGTGACTTTCTTTAGATCATATTACAAATGAAACAGAATTCAAATGTAGTATTGTCTATCCATACATGTTTATGTTAACGTTTAAAATAACTACCTTTGTAGTGCAATGAACCAAATATTTAAACAGCTCATTGGCTATTTATGCCCAACTGGGTTAGCACTTTCTAATGAATACAGAGAATAGAAAGATATTTTTATATGACTTATATGTCTGGAAATATTTTATCTATTTGTTAGAAACATAAAATATAATAAAACTTTCCTTTAAATGTTAGCTTATTTGAGAATAAATAATATTTAAAGAGTAAGAACACATATGGGACGGCAAAATGAGCTGAGCTTAACATGGGAATCAACTATAGGTGTGGTCAATTGTAATGTGTATCTGTTAAAACCGTTCTGAATATAGAATATTTGCTCCAAAAATGAAAACATTTAGAGGTAAGGACTTAGACTGAATTAAAGTCTATTAACAGAAAGATTGAAGAAAAACATTGAGGGAATCTAATCATGCTATAGTATTAAACTACATAGGAGAAGCCAAAAATACAGCTCTATTAATTTTTAGGTTGTAAAAAGTAGAAATTTAAAAGCTCATAGAAAGTAACTATGAAAACAATATTAAAACATGACAGAAAACATAAAATAATCCAATGTAATTTTCTAGGATAAAGAGTTCCCATTAAAGTGGAAGGTGACAAAATAATTTTACCAAAATTAAGAAGTATGTTATATTTACAACTAACTGCTAAAAATACAATGAGAAATAGATATGCAGTTCATAATAGAAATGATAACACAAAATAACTAAGAAAAGCTTCTTTGATATATAATATCAGGCACTAATAACTTCATAACATCTTCCAGAAATGTAGTCTGTACTAGGGATAGAACTGTGAAGACAGTACCCTGCAGTCAGAGAGTTCATAATTTAAAAGAAAAAAAAATGAGAGTGGAGAAAAAAGTCTAGAGGGGTGAGAGCTAGAGGAGGGAAAATATTTGGGTGGTCATATAGCCTTGACATATGAGAAGGAATCAGCTGAGGATGAAAGCCTGCAGGAAAGCCCAAGGGTGAGAAAGGGAGATGAATTTGAACTCCTTGAGATCTAACAATATGGCCAGAAAGTGTTCTCAAACTCTGTAATCAGGAAGCAATTTATGAAATGTGGTATATACAGTAACCCCCAAATTTAGATTTTCTTCTTATTTTTAAAATTGTCTGATAACATTATCTGAATATAGTTTTCTAGCTTTTCTATTTACAGTACATCTCTAATACTTATTGAATCTTGAATCAATGCAACCATATTTGATTTTGTTGTGTGTAACTTGAACAGTGCATTCAATTTCCATGTTACTTTTTTTTCTTTTTTGCATAATTAAAGACTGAAACATTTATTCATTAAGTACCACTTAATTTTAATGAAACTATGAGTGAATAGATGTCAATAAAATTTTTCAAATACCAATTTCATAAAGTAACAATTGTAGAATTACTTTGGCATCATTTCCACTGGATAGTTGATGATATTGGGCTGATTAGTGATTTCAGAATATTCAGAATACTATGGAGAATGACTATAGCATTATATGCACATAAAATAATTCTTAATTATAAAATGTATAATAAGATTTTGAAATGTCTTTAATACATCATTTGTTTCTTGAAAAAGAGTTTAAAATACAAATATATGTTACCAACTCCACATATGTAATACAGAATTAAATGAAAAAAATTAAAATAAAGCCATAAAATACTAGGAAAATATTATTCTGGAGATACAAAAAAGACTTTTCTATGAAGAGTATAAAATTCAGAGAACATAAAGAAACAACTGCCAAATTAGACATATTAGAACATAAACTATTTGTATGTAAAAAAGATAGGTAAAATACTGAAATGACTAACCATGACATAAAAATATTCATAACATAAACTATTAAAAACCTTAACATATAAAGCATATTTGGAATCTGTAGAAGAGAGATGAATATTACAATGCAATAATCTATAAAATATACCTTCATTATAGTCTTTGAAGAGAGATTTAAAAGCTGTTGAAACATTTTCGTTATTGGCATCCTCACTTACAAATGAGTATATCATTCTCTAATATCTGTTTTTTCAACTCCTCAGTGAGACAGCTTCACCAGAGGGGTAGAGGTGAAAGGAACTTTGGAGACAAAGTGTAGAGTATAAGACTGAAAGCAAAAGTAAATAAATAAACTGTACTTATATCCTAATTCCAGATGATAAATTTGTTTCCCATTGGCTATTAGTGAACACATATATTGAAAGTGAAGAATTAAGTAGTGGCTGCTGAATGGTCAGGTCCTAGTTTCTCAGTGTTGGACCAAGACTTTTCCAATAAGAAAAAGGACGAAACAAGAATGATGCATGTAGTAATGGATTAAAGTTGGTGGCATCAGTGCATGTTCAGGTCTAGTTTAATATAAATGGAGACAATACATATGGAAATATTTATAGAAAATATTCATAAGTAAATATGTAAATATGTCTTTATGCTTCACAGACTAGATACTCAGGAAGCAATGACAGGACAATAACTATGATTAATTATCATAGCATCCAAATTTTTAGTTGAAATACCATCCTGGAAAATAAAATTTTAGGGGCCCTTGGGAAATACCTAATACTAGGACTGTGCAGGAATTATACAACATGACCATAGAATATCTTATAGTGCCAGAAAGTAAGTTTATGACTATCCCCCATAAAATGTGAAGATGTCAAAGAAATGCAGAAGCCAACAGAAAGAGCTTCTAATGACCAAAGAATATATCAGACTTAAACTACACCTTAAACTGAAAGAATCCAATAGACATATACAGAACATTCTACCTAAGCAGAATCACAGTCTCAAGCTTACATGGAACACTCTCCAGGACATATCACAAAGCAAGTCTTAACAAATTTAAGATTGAAATCATATGAGGGATCTACTTCTAACACAGTATGAAACAATATAGAAAAGTTCGGAAAATTCACATGTACATGGAAGTTAAATAACATACTCCTGAAAATAAACATGTCAAATATCAAAATGGAAATAAAAACAAATTTTGAGACAAAAAAATAGAAACCACTAAAATTTAAAAACCACTAAAACTAAAATTTATGGAATTCAGTAAGAACAGTTCCAAGAGAGATGTCTATATTGACAAATAGCTACATTAAGAAAAAAGAAGGATCTCAAATAATCAACCTAACTTTATACTTCAAGGAACTAGAAAAAGAATAAACTAATTTCTAAGTGAGTGGAAGAAAGGAAATAATTAAGACTAGAGCAGGAATAAAATAATTAAGAACTAGGAAAATAATAGATTGATAAAAATAAGTTAATTTATTGAATAAAACAACAAAATAGATAAATTCTTAGGTAGACTAGCAACAACAACAAAAAATAAGAGACAATTCAAATAAACTCAAGTATGAAAAATGAGACATTATAGGTGATATCATAGGATTATATCCAAAGATCATAACTGATACCAAAAGATCATAAGAGATTATAAGAGCCTATGAATGATTACATGTCAATGCATTGGATTGCTGGGAGAAAGGGACCAGGAAACTTCACAGGTAAATTACAAAATATTAAAGGAGAATTATTTCCAATTTTTCTAAAACTTTGAAGATTAAGGAACATTTCTCTCTTTCTTTTTTTTAGAGAGAGAGAGAGAGAGAGAGAGAGAGAGAGAGAGAGAGAATTTTTCAATATTTATTTTTTAGTTCTGGGCAGACACAACATTTTTATTTTTATTTTTATGTGGTGCTGAGGATGGAATCCAGAGCCCCACGCATACCAGGCGAGCGCGCTACCGCTTGAGCCACATCCCCAGCCCCAAATAAGGAACATTTCTAAATTCATTTTATAAAATAAGCATTTCCCTGATTCCAAAACCAGACAAATACACTATCAGAAAAGAAACACCACAGATTAATGTCTCTGATAAACACAGATGAGAGAATCTTGGAAAACATAATGGCAAACTGAACTCAACAGCATATAAGTGGATCATACAGAATGATTGGGTGGCATTTATCCCTAAAATGTAAAGATGGTTCAAAATGTGGAAAACAATCAAAATGATATACCACATTAAAAGAACAATGAATACAAATCATATAATCTTCTCCATGGATGCAGAAAAGCATTTGGCAAAATTCAATATCTTTTCATGAAAAAAACTCAACAAATCAGGGAAGAAATGTAATACAGGTCATACATGACCTGCACGCAGCTAACATTATGCTGAATGGTAAAAGTAAAAGACTTTCATTGAAGATCAGAAACAAGATAAGGACACCCAAACTCACAAATTGTATTCATCACAGTACTATAAATCCTTGTTGGGGCAACTAGGTAAGAAAAGAAACAAAATGTTTCCAAATTAGAAGGCTTATAGGGGCTGGGGATGTGGCTCAAGCCGTAGCACGCTCGCCTGGCACGCGAGCGGCTCGGGTTCCATCGCAACACCACATACAAAGATGTTGTGTCCGCGAAAACTAAAAAAAAAAAAAAAAAAGAAATATTAAAATTCTCTCTCTCCCTCCCTCTATCTTAAAAAAAAAGAAGGATTATATATGAATATCTCTATTGGCAGATAACATTATCTTATATTAAAAATCTTAAAAGCTATATAAAAACACTTTTAAATCTAGTTAATGAATTATAAAAATACATACAAAAACTAGTAGTATTTCTATACATGAACAATAAATTTTCTTAAAATTTTCAGAAAGCAAAACTATTTGTTAGTATCAAAGATAATAAAATAATTATGATTCAATTTAATCAAAGAAGTGGAATATTTATATGCTAAAAACTATAAACTACTGATGAAAGAAAGAAGAAACAAAAAATGGAAAGATATCTCCTATTCTTAGACTGAAAGAATTAATACTTTTTTAATGTCCATGCCACCCAAAGAAATGTATATATTTAATGTAATTTCTATTACAATTTTAATGGCATTTTTTTCTCAGAATTAGGGGGAAGAATCCTAAAATTTTATGGAAGAATAAAAGACCCCAATAACAAAACTATCTTGAAAAAGAACAAAGCAGAAGATAACACTTTTCCTGAGTTCAAAATATATTACAAAGTTATACTAATCAAAACAGTATATACTGCCATAAAAATGGATCCATAATACAATGAAAAAGAATAGAGACTCCAGAAATAAACCGAAACATATTCAGTCAACTAATTTATAACCAGACCATCAAGAAGATACAATGTGGAAAGAACACTCTCTCCAATAAGTATTACTGGGAAAACTTGATACCCACAGGTAAATAAAATAAAACTAAACCCTATCTAACATCACTTACAAAACCAACCCCAAATGAATTAGGGACTTAAATGTAAAACTGGAAACACTAAAACACCTAGATGAAAACATAAAGGAAAAACTACTTGATATTGAACTTGGAAATGATAATTTGGGTATGACTTCCAAAAGCACAGACAAAAATCAAAATTGAACAAATGGGACTATATCAAACTAAAAATATCTTCTTTGCAACAAGGGAAAACATTGAAAAAATAAAAAAATAAACAAAAAGGCTACCTACAAAATGGAAGAAAATATTTGTAAACCATATATCTGATAAGACGTTAAAATTTAAAATACCAAAGGAACTCACACAACTCAATAACAAAATAAAAAAAAAAGTCTGGTTGTAAAATGGGCAAAATCTTGAGCAGTTGTTTTAGGAAGAATAAATGCAAAAGGCTTAGAGATTCATGAATATGTGTTCAATGTTACAAGTCATCAGGGAAATGCAAATAAAAACCATGATGAGATTTCATTTCATGCCTATTAGGATAGCTATTGCATCAGGAGGAAGAAGAAGGAAGAGAATAGAAGGAGGAAGAGGAGGAGTGGGGGAGGAGGAGAGGAGAAATAAAGAAAAGAAAAAGAAAAAAGTAGAAATGTAACAAATGTTGGCAAGAATGTGCAACTGTGGACACTGTTGTCAAGAAAATACATTGATACAGCCATTATAGAAAAAAGTATGGAGGTTCCGCAAATAATTTTAAAAAAGGAATACTGTATGATCTACTCCATACATATATCCAAAGAAAACATAATCAGTATCTCAGAGATATCTGCACTGTCATGTTAATTTCATCATTATTCACAATAACCAATATATAGAAACAACCTACATGTCCATGGGCAGAAAAAAAAAAAAAGGATAAAAGATGTGGAGTATATACAATCGAATATTATTCAGTTACAAAATGGATACCCTGACATTGGTGACTTTATTAATGAACTTAAAGGGAATTATATTATGTTAAATAAATCACACAGAGAAAGACAAATACTGTATGCCATCACTGATATGAGTAATCTTGAAAGAAAGGAGGAAAGTTTTAACATAGAGTCAAAGACTAGGATAGTGGTTGCCAGAGGCTGTGGATTAGGAGACCAGTAGACGTCAGATAAATTTTCAGTTGTAAGATGAATAAGTTTTGAGAATCAAATATGCAAAATGGTGACTATAGTTAATAATACTATATGGCACTATTAAAATTAGCTAAGAAAGTAGACTTAAGTGTTCTCATGTACAGGCAAAAGTGACTTTGTAAGCTAAAAGATGTGCTAATTAACCTGACTGTAGTAATAATTTTACAATGTATGTGTATATCAAGTCATTACATTGTACAACTTAAATATGTAAATTTGTCAGTTATATTTCAATAAAACTGCAAAAGAAAAATAAATACAAGTAAAGAATTAGCCTCTTGGAAATATTAATGAGAAATTACAAATATGCAACATTAGAAATCACAGGTATAGAAAATACAAGAACATGAATAAATTATTTATTTTTAAACGACCATAAAGGAAATAAATGTCTATGCCTTTGAGTCGTTAAAAAGCTATGTCATAAAGAAAGAACCAGGCGGAGACTTTTTCAAGTAAATATCTTCAGATTTTTTATAAAACATATTGTTATGCTGTTGTTCAATTTAAATGAGTATATGCCGCAGTCCAGCTGCAGCAAAATAACCAGGGGGTGACGTGCAACTTGTGTAGTTTGATACAGCAGGAGTGGGAGCCGTTTATTGTAGGACAGGAGGGGTATATATACATTCCATACAGCTTATCTTAATTAACATAAACTAGATACAGTAGTCAACCAATAAGGAATCTTCACACTTAATGGCTTGCTGGCGTTACTTCACAAACCACTCCCTCTGGCAAAATGCCAGGTGCCATCTTGACTTGTTTACAGACCCTAACAAGTGTATAAGAAGAAAGTTAGTTTTCTTTTGTTCTTTTTGCATAGTCAAGTAATACTGATCTCAATCCAGTAAAGCACAAAGAATATGAATTAATTTCACTATAAATGTTGATATAAAAATTCCAAATAAAGTATCAAATTCAATCCAGAGGGAATCATATTTATTTAACAAGTATTCTTCATGAAAACTGTCCTTTTTCTTGGAACACAATTGTTACTTACGTATTTGCCCAAATGTTGATATATTGTTATAAACCCATCTTCCGCACCAGGTATGGTACACATATCAGGGCTTTTATTTACAGTATATATACTTTAATCAAAGTTGAGCACAGTGAGCATATAAAAGCCTTAGAATCAACTGATTAGCTAACTGTAGGAATGAGAGTTTGTTTCTCTAAGAAATCTGTTAATGTACCTCCTCATGTTAATTAGTCAAAGGAAAATATCTTGTGATCATCTCAATAGATACTGAAGAAACCTGTTAAATTTTTATATCCATTTCTAAAATAGAACTTCAGTTTAAAAAAATAAAATATATATAAAATCCAAAAGTATTTTTATCCAAAATATAAATTCATTATATTCACCACAATATTGTCTAATTCATTTCTAAATTATGAAGATAAATTTCAAAAATGCAGTTTTAAATCCAGAATTCAGAAAGACAGTGAAACTTTTCTGCAATCTGTTCATTCTTCAGCTGTTCTTTTTTTCTTTATTATTTTTCTTTGACTGGTTAAATATACTTTTAACCTTAGTCAGTAGAGTTACCTTAAGAAAATTAATGGAATTCTCCAAATATCCATCTTGAAATCATAAGAAACCATGTCCTTTGGATCCATTTCTATTATTTCACATTTTATACATATATTTTAAAAACCACAAATTAGAGGTGTGTTTCCCTTTCTAAAACATAACAGTTCATGCAAATCCAGTTTTATTAGTAGGTAAAGCCTCCGGTGGATAAGTCCTTAGAATATGAGGATAACTGAAGTTTGCTTTAGAAACCACAGATCTGGCTTGGATTGCAAGTAACAGAATCAGCCTGGTTTGTTCCATTAAACTTGCCCAACTTCCTCATATTCTGCAGAATTCAGAATTCCATCAGTATTGTCAATCTTGACTGAGAATTATCTCTAAATTCTTCAGTCAATTGGTTGAATATTTTTTGGTTCATATAAACTATTTCATATGTCTTCATTGTTCATAAGGAAATTGTGATTAAGATAAGCCAAATAACTTGCCAGAGATCATGAGTGGGGGAAGAAGGGTAAAAAAATGCATTCAAAAACAGAAAATTGACAAATACTAGGTTTTCTGAATCTATAGCCAGTGTTGTTAGCATTTCACCACACTGTCAGTAGATGAGAGATTTGTGGGTCGTGGATAAATATGCAAAGAAAAAAAAATTGCTAAGTGTTAGCACTAAAAAGGAGCAGATTTTTCATGGTGTTTTTCTGTAAGACTGAATTATTAGGCTTTTTGTATTGGTACATTTTAATGTGTGAAATAAAAACTTGCATGTAACAAAGAAATGTAATTTACTAATATAATGCAGTTTTTTCTTATATCTGACAAAAAATTCATAGTTTCACTCTTTATAAGTGATATTGCCTAAATCCTGTGTGTTGGCCATGAAAACACAACAGCTCATGCATCGAGCTTGGGAGCACAATTATCTGACAAACCCACTTGTTACCCAATCAATCCCCCATCAGGAACAAATGACACCCCCCTTACACACAAACACACACACACACAAAAAAAATCCATATCTTGAAGCCAGTGACTAAGCATGCCAAGTCACTGAGGCAGCCCCATTTCAGCAACATACAGGACTCCTCCATCAGAAGACTAACTCATGACTTTCTACCAACCAGGCTGCAGAAATAGACTGTTTTAATTCAAGCCTTCTTATTCAAATCTGGTCTTCCATAGAAGATCAGTGTCAGG